>NW_005179117.1:88001-113276 GCF_000350225.1 Chondrus crispus | reverse complement strand
TTCCCGGTGCTCTGTCACGCCTTTAACCCTCCTCCCGCCGCCCTTCCACTCCCTGGTACCTCCACGTTGTCGGCATCATTCACTCTCACTTTCCCCTCTCCTCCTTCAGCGCAAACCGCCCCTATCTCTGCTACAAACCGTCCGCCACTTCGCAAACGCAGATCTCCATTTCACAGGAGCGCTCCTGGCCATGAGGGGGGTTCTGTGGAGGTTGCAATTTACGCGCGGGTGATTGGCGGTGGGGCGGGCTCGGGGCGGACGTGGCGGAATATGGCGCGTGCGGGCGGGGCGGCGGGATGGCGGTGGCGCAAAGGAGCACGCGCGGCGCTCGCGCGGGCGTGTTTGGCGGAAACTTTTTCGGGGGGGTGGGGGCCCCTGCTTGCGGTGGGTCAAAAAACTTTATTTACAACCAGGGAGAACCCGGCTTGCGGTCGTAAGATATCTCCCCGCGCGGCGCCAGATCTGGCGCCAGCAGGAAACGCTCTGCGCGCAGCCCGCTGCTCTGCTACGCGCGCCGCTTCGCGCTCCAACCGGCGTCGCGCACCTCGCGCAGACGCGCCCCGCAAAACGTGTCCTGAGCATGCCAGAAAAACTTGTTCCCGCACCCCCGTGGAACGGGCCCCGCGACAAGCAAAGCGCCCGGCGCGCAGCTGCCTGCGCCGCAGATCGCGACGATTGGATCAAAGGTCTATCCTCGACATGCGCCTCACCCTTGCGAAGATAGTGATCATCTGAGGAGGCTCCTCATCCTCCGCCGACGCCTCAGCATTTTGCCCAGTCGGTCTTCTTTAACTTGTTACAGTGTATACTGTACCGCCGCGCGGTTAGTAACCCTAATTCAATGCAATTGCCATCGCCACCCACCGGCGACTCTCGCCGGCTTACAAGGGCATCGGGGTAATAACCTTCAAGGACGTTTTCATTCATTCCGCACCGCATACCAAGGTATTTATCATAACAGTCCCTACAGCCGGACCCGATTGTGGTATTTCACAGAAATACGCAGGTGAGGTAGGAAAAATAAATATGTTCGTCAACCCTTCGACCGGATTGATATCTCGCAATGATGGGGGCTCGTGTGATCGAACCACTCCACCTGCGGGATGTCGAACACTATTCTGTCTGTCTCTCCTTCTTCCTCTCTCGCTATCCGAGAGAGGGCCTTGCTTATAAATACGGAGAAAAAAAGGCAAGTGCATCTACCTTACAGTAGTGTACAGAAGGGCACACGTAGGTCGCAAATTTCTACACTCCCCAGTTTTAAAGGAGGATCTTGCCTGGTTTCTAACAATGAATTGTTGGACAGGATTCCTGTCGAATTCAGTACGCAAAAGATCTTGTAATGCTTCATTTGGCTTCTCTTTGGTCAGCCCATCTGCAATGTTGTGTTCGTAAATTATCAATCCAACGTGGGGAATCTCCTCTTGATTATAGAATTCTCGAGCGGCTGCGATGTCGATCATGAGTCTTCTTTCTGTTGTTGAAGAGGCTTTTGTGACGACATCAAACATCTGAAGAGAATCAGTACGCATCTCCAGAGGTATTTCCTTCTGATATATTGTTTCGAAGTCATGTTGGAGCATGAAGACTCTGTCAAAGCCCTCAGCGAATGCGTATATCTCGCTTCCTAAAATGGAACGAACTACACGTTTTGACTTCCTGCTTGAGTAGTCCAGAATATGTGCTCTGTTTGAAGCATAGCAAAGCAAAAATAATAAAGTCAAGTTGTGATGAAAGATCGTCATTCTTTGCGAAGGACGCATCCGTGTAGACCTTCAATTGTAGTGATTTATTCTCCAAGCGGACGTATATGAGGCTGATAGATGCCGTTTCTTTCAGACGCTTTATAGCTTTGTTAATTTTGGCACATATTGTCTTTTCCAAACGTTTTCGGAGTGACTTGTGCAGATTTGTTAATGGGGCAGGCCGTGTCAGGTCTATTGTGACCAATCCATGCAAACGGAGCACGAAAAGACCGGAAAACTCGAAGGAAGCATCCGAAGGGACGATTTTAAGTTGCTTTGCATACGATTCCTGTCCAATCGAAAACGATGAAGGGGCCAAAGTCTTAATTTGCGTTCCGAAGAGTTCGAAGTTATCCCACACACGTGGTTTGGAGTGGCATCGTTTGAGCGTTCTTTCAGTTGACTCTTCCATTCTTTCGTTTCCGGCAAGACATCCATCATCAACGTAGTTTCCCATGACACCGTCTACATCTTCATCGTTCCTTTTGATGTACAGTGATGGATCTCCACGCATCGGTTCTAATAGTAGTTCTTCGCGTGCATGTCTATCCATAGTGACACCCCAATAGTCACCAGCGTCGGTCGTGCCATAGATTGGTTTCAGAAGGTGAAGAATATCCTTCTCATCAAGCTTAAAGAATTTGAGGTCCCTTTTTTTGGCAAAAAGAACAGTTGTCCGGTCAACTCCTCCTCGCTTTGGAGATAAGCTTGGTTCACGTCATGCGCGAAATTTCGGAATCCTTTCACAGCAGCAATGGAGATAATAAGTCGCGTTGAACTTTGACGGAAGGTAGTAATACTGTCCACCATGACTCTTTTCTCCTGGTCTCTGTGGCCTTGAGCAACAAAGCGCGCCTTAGCCCTTAGAGTGTCCGATCCAACGTTTTTCAAGGTCAACACAAATCTTCCACTCAATACGTTAGCTCCCGTCGTCAGTTGTGTCTTGGGGATGACGCGCCAAGCTTTGCGTTTCAGCCGTCCTTTGACCTCAACATCTTTTGCTATGTTGAACATCTTAGAGTTTTCTCTAGGATCGTCGGCTTCTAGAATTTCTGTCAGGTGTTCGTGGGCAGTGCAACTGGGATGTTTTGGGTTCTCATTAGCAAAAGCGGCAAATATGGATTCCCTTTCGGGGATGTGGCGCTCCAACAAGATTCACTGTCGAGATTTCGAGCTCTCTATCTCTCATGCCTGAAAGAACGTCTTCCAGTTCACCAATGATGTCTGAATTCGTACTCCGTGCTACTTGTGCATCGTTTTGTGGGTCTGCACTTTCGATACCCAGCTGCGAGCCTCTCTTCGTTGCTTCCAAGCTGGGGTCGTTCTGAGGTTGAAGATATAGCTTTACTTTGTCAATAGAGATTTTCATTGCGGAGCCATTCACGTCGAGTCGGAGTAACTTTTCGTCGCTGTCGAGTACCTTGAAGGGCTCTATCCACTTGTCTTCGGGCTTTTCCCAATACACGAGAACATCAGATCCAATCTTGATATCCTTCATAACCGCTGCTGGGACGTTCGCGCGAATAGCGCTGCTTAAGCGCTCCTTCGCTATGGCAGCTGCCACCTCCTTACAAGCGGAATGCATCGCCGCCATTCTAGAAATCTTTTCAGTGAGTTCAGAGGGGACTCAGTCCCCTCTGAACTCCCTGAACAGGGGTTATGCCGAGAATTCCTGTAGCCTACAGGAATTCTCGGCATAACCCCAAAGATCAAGAGGGTTGGAACCAAGCCTTGGGCGCTTCCACTATCATTCATGGCCTTGATTTCAAGCATAAGTGCGTTTTGAGGACTGATGCTTGGCTTTGCGAGATGAACTTTTCGATAGATTTGACGCAAGAACGAGTGGTATCTCTCCCCAACGCCAAGGGCATTGTGGCTTTGAACGCCTGACGATTTATACTTGATTCCAGCCATGAGTAGCAAAGTCCTCCACCGCTGTGACTGAAATTGTGTTCCCTGATCTGTGGCGATTGTGTCCGGGAAGCCAATATACACAGAAACCCATATACGCATAAACGATTCCCAGGTTTCTTCTGTGTCTCACTTCGAAGGAATGCAGCTGCAGAGAATTTCGTATCCCTATCTACAACATGAAGGACAGACTTTCCTTCGAGAAACATGATGTCCATACAGACAGTGCAGTTAAATAAAACATCCTTTTCGGGCAGAGAGACTCTAAAGCGATGTGGGGCATGGCTTAGTTGTTGGCAAAGCTCGCAAGTGTTCTCGATCTTTTCGAGGTCACGAAGAACTTCGGGTTATGTCCTTTCTGGAACGCCTCTCTTCATCAGTGAGTACAGTCTTTCGGATTTTTGGCGATAAAAGTGCTTGTGAATTCTAACAAGCTCGGATTGGGTGAAGAGTATCTCCGGTTTCCATTCGTAGTAAAGGCGTCCTCTTTTGCTCATAAGCAGAACATCCCAGCCTTCGCTCTTCGATGAAAGCCGCTGATTGTCCGTGTCCAAAACAAGTTTGAACCGTTTCATTGTATCTAGACCCAGCAGAAACGGAATTTGAACATCTACAACGTCAACAAGCAGCTCTATGAAATGATTTTCGGTAATAGGCATTCGTATGAGGATTGTTCCCATACTTGAGTGTTCATGAGTCCAAAGCTGAACGTCCGGGTGGGAGAGTCTGTCTGCAACTCAAAGTGACATTTGAAAAGTCACAGTACGCTCGAGCTTGCCTTTTTCCGATTACGGTTTTCTGGGCGGCGGAGTCAATGCACGCTCCAAGGAAGGTATCACTTGCCTTCAGTTCAAATACATTGTTCGTGAAGTATACATTTTCGGCACTTCCTTCATTTTCGATATCGGGTAAGGCAGATTCATTAGTATCACTGTGTTTTTCTTGGTGTGAGCTTGTCACCAAACTCTCAAATATTTCGGAGTCATTCGTTGCCGGGGTGGATGGCTGGGACCTGTCCTGTCCGCCGTCAATTTGTTCGCATAGTTGCGCGAGTACCTGATGGACGGCGTACGGTTCTGTTCCTTTCTTTTTTGCAAAGTACTCAATCTTTCTTGAGGCTGCACGAACCGTGTTCAGGGGCTTAAGGCAGTCTTTCAAGAGGTGGTTTCCACCACAGTTGAAGCATCCCTGCACCGACAAGGGGTCAAACCTAGCCTTTCTTTGTGGAAAAGGTTGAGAGCTTCAGTTGGTTTCCCTGTTGAACGGCCGTGACGGCTTTGCGAAAGTTCGCCTTAGCCCTGTAGGATCGTTCACGTATCGTCCCTGGCCTGTGTACAGAACTCCAGTTGTGTTCTCTGGTACTAGGGATCTTCTACGTTGTTCAGCCGTGTCTCGGAGGTTGCCAAGAGCCGCTTCTTTGTCAAGTTGAAGCGCGGCTTCCAGTTCTGCGTATAATTGCTGGAAAGTAAAATTGTAAGTCGCTACTCGGCTAAGAGGTTCATTAGACCACGGCATACCGACAACCGCATTGCGAAGAAACTCGACTTTGTGAGATCCCCTTGGTGTGATTGAGGGGCTTGCCTGGACAATTTGATGACTGACTTGTAGATCTTGGAGAGCGCTGCAGATGACTCCACGCCTTGCGTGATGTAAGAGGACACGCGAAGTGAGTTAAGGTAGTTTTTCACTCTGGTCTGGCGTACGGGGGAGTTGTACCCATTTTCTAGCACGGAGACTGCTGGTTAGAAGCTCGAAGCATATCCATCTAGTTTGTCAAGGTAGTAACTTTTGGCATCTCCGTTAAGTAGGTTGTGTAGATACTGAATCTTTTGTGAAGGGTTCAAGTTGTAGTCTTTGCTTATCTGGGAGTACTCATCCATAAATTCCATCCAAGATTCTCCTAAGTCGCCTGAGAACTTTTTATCTTTTTCTTTCGGTCGCATGGCGATGTTGTGCGCAAGTTTTCCGACTGTGGCATGGGTTCCCGGAGTTTCCGTAGTTCTGGAAGGGGCTGAAGATTGAGAAGCAGGTTGATTATTAAGATCAGTCCGAGGGCGGCGTCTTGCTGCAATGAGAGCTCTTGCCATTTCCACTGCAGCCTGCGTGTCTTCAGTTTCCTCGTATAGTCCATGGGCGAGGGTGTTTATGACACGATGTGATGAGTTCTGTTGCAGATTCGCACCACAGGAGTCCAAAAATCACGTAGCTCGATGTGGACTGCTGGGAGGTCACAGATTTCTTTCCCAAATAGTACTGCGGGTGGGAACATCTCTGCTACAACTCCCTTGAGTTGTATTCCTGTCAGGTCCGCATTGGATTCTAGAACTCGGACAGAGCTGATAAATCCTTTCTGTTCGCTAATCAGTGCACCTAATGATTCTGCGGTCACGATTCTCATGAACGCAGTACTGGGAGGTGAAGAGGAGCTTGAAGGTAAGCCTGATAACCTGTCAGCCGATGCATTGTCTTGATTAGACATTTTCGATTTTTGACCGACCCACTACGCTGTTGCAGTGGCAACTGTTGAATAACACTATAGGCTTACCCCTCTGTTCTTGTAAAACTACCGCTGGCTCTCTAGTGCGGCAGTATTACAAAAGGAAGAATAATGCACTTGAATATATCTGCTCCAACTATGCCGGCCAGCGTCGTGTAGTCGCATTTAGGATCCGGCGGTACAACACCACGTCAATGGCAGACCCCCCGTTGATACTCGGGTCCCCGGAGGAACCCCCAGCCCTGACAGCCGGCACCCGGTTATTCCAAGGTGTGAGTTCAGCAGCGTCAGAGGACGACGCTCCGTGTCCTAGGCACCGTAGAACGGTTTCTAGACAGGCACGAAGTCGCCGGGGCTGAGGCACTTTTTACAGTAAAAAAGGTTGCAATCCGATGCAGCCTGTTCACCCTACCACTTTGTTTCAAGTTTCCACCCTTTCCTGCCGGTTCAGGATCCTAAAACCAAATACGCAACCCACAGCGAACAGCGATAATAAAACTGATATTTTCAAAAAGGGGCACCAAACCAAAACACCAGTAGTTACTCCAGAACTGAAAAGGGACGACAGCGGACGCCCACAGCGGAGCGCATTGCGAGCGATGACCAACAACGAATGGCCCAAGCGTACGGCAGTCACAGCCAACACTAGCGCGGAACCGGAGCAGAGCACAGTGCCAGTGACCAACGACAACGAGTAGCGGCGGCGCGCAGCAGCTACGGACATCGCGAGCACGCAAAAGCTGCAGAGCCCAGCGCGCGAGCAGAGCAGTAAAAAGCAGCGCGAGTGAGCAGCGCCGACAAAATACCGAGCGCGCATCAACAGACCCAAGCGCGAGTGCGCCGCAGCGGCGAGTAGGGCGAGAAAGTTGCAGCGACGAACAACCCGAGCGCGTAGCAGCAGAGTCACAAAGTTGCTTTGAGAGGGGGCCTCCCCTGAGGGGACAACGGAGGAAGGCGATAGAGAAGGCAGGAGACCGATGGTGAAACCGGAAAAGAGACCTGCGAAAGGGGGTGAGGATGTACCGGCGGCGGTTGAATGGGCAGCCAATAGTATTCACATAAAAAATAGTTTTTGGAGATCAGAGGTGCGCGTTTCTTGAAAAAGTGTAAATTGATCAATGTGGTATTTCACAGAAATACGCAGGTGAGGTAGGAAAAATAAAGAGAAATTTATGTTCGTCAACCCTTCGACCGGATTGATATCTCGCAATGATGGGGGCTCGTTTGATCGAGCCACTCCACCTGCGGGATGTCGAACACTATTCTGTCTGTCTCTCCTTCTTCCTCTCTCGCTATCCGAGAGAGGGCCTTGCTTATAAAGACGGAGAAAAAAAGGCAAGTGCATCTACCTTACAGTAGTGTACAGAAGTGCACACGTAGGTCGCTAATCTCTACACCCACTTGCCCCTTACGGGCCCTGCTGGTGTGTGTGAGAAATACTCTCTTGTGCAACGTCGAGAAGGTCCTCTTGAAGGGACTGTAAATTTGTTAGCCTACAGTAGCTTGCTGTGCTGGACAGTCTGTCCTTAGCGCCTATTCACCCGCCGTCGGTTTAGCCGACGGCTGCGTACAGTAAAGAGTACCGACCGAGGACGATCGGTCGGGCAGAGGTTAGGAAGACATCACCATCACTAATTTTCTCTTATGGTAGCATCGCTACGGTTTTGATTTCAACATCCGCTTTTCAATAGCACCCTTCCACTCATTGCAATCTGATCCTTATCACCAACATGGCATCCAGGCAAGACTTGTATCGTATACCCAAACTTTTGGGTGCTAACAATTTCATCAACTGGAGAGGAAGAGTCAAAGCACAACTTCAGCAAGACGATTATGAGCTTTTAGGTATGACCGAAAGGCCACCGGAATCAACTGGATATAGACAGATGTCCGCTTGGCAAAAGGCCATGATCAAAGCAAAAAGTTCAATCGTCCTCACTCTGGCGTCTAATGGCACAAACAAGTTCCATTATCGATGACGATAATGGTACCGCCAAAGATCTTTGGGAGGCGATTGCCTCACTTTACACAACTTCGAACGAGCAGACTGTCCTGAACTTAATGAATGAATTGGAACAACTTGAATTCAATGAACAGGATAGCTGGGAGACCCACCTCAACAAGTTTCATGATATTTTAGGTCGCTTCGCAGCTCTGCGTAAGGCAATTCCTGATACAGAGAAGTCTTCAAAAAGAATTCGTACCCTTCCGGGACATTTCGCTCTCTTGGCAATGGTCTCAAGTAATATGTCATTTCAAGATCTGATCAACGCCGTACAAACAGAGCTGACAAGGAATCGCATGAAGCAAGGCTCGAAGATCGATATTGGAATCCCTCGTGCTTCACTGGCGCGTCGGAGCGCGCCTATGACTGGCAACAAATATTCAGACTTCAGATCGCAACGATCCAACTTCGACAAGCCTAGTGAGATCGCAGTATGCTGGGTGTGTGGCAAAAACAACCACATGTCAAAGGATTGTTACTTTCGCGCAGATCGACTAATGAAGCAAAACAAAGGTTCGTTTCGCACTGAAAACACCACATTTCGAGGACGTGGGCGATCCAGGGGATTCAGAGGCCGTTTCCGATCTAGCAGAGGGGCTCATTTCGGAAATCGTTTTCCTTCATCAAGCTCTTGGCTTCCAAGAAATGAGGCCAGTGCCAATACGTATGGTTAGAACACAGAATATGGTGATCAAGCACATCGAAATGATTTGCCCCATGCCAATTTCATCGCTTGTCCTGATGAAAGACCGCCTACACGGGGATAACCCAATAATCCTGACTCGCAACCCTATGGGTTCATGGCAAACATCAAGTTCACCAGCACAGTGGCAAAATGCAGCCCAACCAAACGTGACTCCCTTCTTATCGATTCTGGCGGATCTCATCATTTTTTTTCTCTCGTTCTTCGTTCAAGACTTAGTAATGTACGGATGGTGGTGCGGTCGGCCATGAAAGTGGCAGTTTGGTTCGGGTCGTAGTGAATATTTGCCTTCATGCGATCACCTCTTACGGTGCATCTTGCTTTGTGTTGTGAGATGGAGGAATCGGGGTTTTGCTTGTAGCGGTATGTGATTTTCAGTGGGATGAGGGTGGGTTGTGGTACTACTGTTCGTGGTGATATCCATTCGATATTGTTTTCGTCATCTAGGGATTGCAGTTCTTTGTCATGTGCTATTGCCCACTTGTGGTAGTCCGGGTACCGTGGTGCTGCTGATAGTGATGAGGGGGGCGGTGTAGAGGGGGTGATGCGGGAAGGCGTATGGAAGGGGGTTCTCGTGAGATACGCGTGGGTTGTGGAGGTGATGGGATCTGAGATACGTTCGTATGGTATGAAGTCTACTGCCCGAGCTGTGTGATACGTATTTGTGTTCACGTTTTAGACGCGGATGAGGTGTTCGGAGATTCCATAGGTGTATCGAACTGTGATGGAGCGAGGTTGGAGTTTCTGTTTGGGGGCGTGGATGGGTATAGTCCCTAGTGTCTATTGGACGGACGTTTTGCACTCATCTGAGGACCGAAAAATAACATCCTCACGAGTCAGAATATTAGTTACGCCCTGTCAAAGAGTTGAACATGACTGCTGTACCCCGTTACAGGCCGCCTCACTACATCTATAATTGCCAGCACGAATTGAAGCAGCATCGGTGCAGTCGCTATCAAACCATATGTCCTGTAACGTTCAAGCTTTTTATTGTATTACTTAATGCATCAAGTTGAAATGCCTCGTAAAACAGTCACGGCCATTCTTTGGATGACAAAGAAAAATTTCGCTTCCCTCCTTCACTCCGCATTGAGAACAGACCCACGTTGACTTCATTTTTTCCCTTTCGGACAGACAAAACACAGTCCTTGCTTTCTTTGATCCAACTCCTCTCCGCTGGAGGTACGCCGACGTTGCTTTGTGGGAGATAAATAAATCCCGCTGCCATCGGTCCGTATTTCCTCATCCATCGCGTCTTCACGCTCAACATGACTTGCACGACACGTCCCTATGACATCAAACGAATTTTGAACCATTGCAGTACCGAGTAAAACCCAAAAAGAATTCAGATCGAGTAAATATCTCCCACTGTTTCCAAAACGATTGAGAAGGTAGCAATCCGTCAGCACAATTCCTAACAGAGTACAATTAATTCGAAATGACCACTTCTTAACCTCCACAGATTTTTCAAGGTCCAGACAATCCTGGCGAAGTCTATTGTGACTGTCATTGACCCCGGGTGCCGCAAAATAATCCGCGATCATCTCTGGCATCGAGATGCCGATATCAACAGGGCATGCTCCATTTTCGTGCTTCCTCCATCTCATGCGTTGCTGAAGTACTGTCGTTTCGACACGACCGGCTGTAGCAATGAAGTTTCGCTTGTTTCGATCAAGCCAGCAAACAGCAACTATTTTCTTATTTTCTCCGTTTGCTTCTACAGTTGACTCCAGATATTTAAAATATCTGGAGTCAACTGTAGAAGCTCGGTTTGCATAAAGCGTTTGGCTCCCAAAAACCCCACTGGGAATCGTTTCGTCGCCGTTTTCACCACCCTAATAAATCGTAAGTTGTCCTCGAATAAAACTTCAGAAGCCTCAACTGAGGCAAAGTGACTATCAGCGCAAACAATTCTCTCCCGATCAGACCATGGTTTGCAAAGTTCCAGTAAGATTCCAGTGCCATTGTTCCAGTTGACATTTTGCCGAACAGTGTCAGATTCTTTAGCAGATTTAACCAGCTTTAACCTGAGCATGATCCACGACTTTGCGCAGGCCACAGTCTGAATTTCCATGCCATTTTCTGGCTTACGTTCGAGTTTGACGTAATGAGGGCAGCCGACATCAATCCACGAGCCTCCTAAATCGTACCATCTGGACATGGACTCGCCTACACAAAGAAAATGAGACGGTATGACATGCTCTCTACGGTGAGCGTTTATAGCCTCAACAAATTCCTCGCAAAGGCTCCATTGCGTTTTCTCAGTGTAGCAGTGGTCTGTTTTATCTTGACTGAATTGCAAGAACTTGCGTACGATCTCAAATCTTTCACGCGACATGATTGAGCCAAACTTCGGCTGTCCGAGAACAGGTGACAACGTGCAGGTACTCCAAACATCTCGCCTGTTAGAAAACTTGCATCTCGTCATGAGTACGAGCGTACCAAAGAACTTTATAATTTCTCCAGACGTCGTAGGACTATGACAATTTGTTCTTAATTTTTTGCTGGTGAGAACGACCATCCTTGCCAAATGTGGAAGTGGAAACATCCAAAAAAATAGTCCAGCAACTTCATATTCCCAGGGGCACTGCCCTCCTGCATAAAATATCCTTCAGGCCCTCTTACACGGCAGGAGATTGGCTTGACTTCTCCATTGACCCAGTCGTCCACTGCGGTAGAATTCCAGCGCTGGTCATGGCATTCAAAAACAAAATGTTCGGCATCTTCCAATGTTGATGGTGACGAAGGGGGCAAGAATTCATCGTCGGTCTTGACTGCGTGTTGTTGTGGGATACTTGGGGCACTGGTCTGGGGATTTAACAACTGAGGCGGCGGGGTCCTGTTTGAGGGAGTTTCTTGAACAGCATTTTCGACAACATTTGTTGCTCTGTCAGCGATTTTCTGATACTCAGAATCCAAGAAAAAAGGGGTCCTCCGAAAAGTCTCGAGGCTGACGTTCTGGAATATAAGTTGGTCCTGACCGTACACTTCCTAGCGGTAACGTGACAGTCTTGGTGTTGGGTCCATACGCAAACAAACATTTTAGGTGCTTGTAGTTCCGCCCCTTTTTCTGTGAAACAATCACAGAAAGGACTTTCCCATCAACATTGGTCTTGTGAAATGATAGTCCGAAGTGGTTTTTGGCTACCGAGTGCTTCAGTACTCTTGTCGCGAGAGCATGAATGTGCGCTCCTCGTACTAGGCGCGGATCTGAATTGGCAGGGGCCATTTGATTGATTGTGAAGATTTTTCTGGGTGTCGGGGCTTTGGATAGATCCTCTTAAATACAGTGCATTCTTTGTGCCTTC
Source organism: Chondrus crispus (assembly GCF_000350225.1). Lineage (NCBI taxonomy): Eukaryota > Rhodophyta > Florideophyceae > Gigartinales > Gigartinaceae > Chondrus > Chondrus crispus. The sequence goes on along the minus strand of NW_005179117.1, from coordinate 101,107 downwards.
AAAGGACTTGGACATTGTTTATTACTCTTACTGTTTCGCGGCAACTATGGGTTTCGGTTCTCCCTCTTTGCGCCAGAAACAGCGACGGAAAAAAGTCTCATATGAGGCGAAATCCTCAAATGAGGCGCATTGTCCAATAGACACTAGTTGTCCAAATGCAAGGATGCGTCGGATCTTGGGTTTGTGGCCGTGCCACATCTGATAGGGGCTGTATCCATGTCTTGTGTGGCGCATGATGTTGTATTTGAACGCGGCGTCTCTAACAGCATCCTCCCAATATGTTGCCGGTAGAGAGGAGTGGGCTAGGGCTGCTCGTGCGGCGGCTAACAGTGTTTGGTTGATGCGTTCGGAAAAGGAGTTTTCTTGGGGCTGGTGGGGGGTTGTGGTGATATGGTGGATGCCCGCTTGTTGGTAGGGGTCCTTGGCACTATGAGAGGTGTACTCGAGTGCGTTGTCTGTTCTTATGGTGTGTGGAGAGTATCCCCTGGCGTGAAGAGTTCTGATGAAGGCTGGGAGAGTGGGTGTCACTTCACGACGAGTTTTGAGAAAGAATATGGCGAGGTATCTGGATGCAGTAGCGACAAAAGTCAATATGTGGTTTTTTCCATGTGCTGATGTTGGTGATATAAGTCCACAGGTATGGGAGCTGATGTAGGTTCCAACGGGGTAGCGGTGGGTTGATCCTTGGTGTGGAGCTGGGCATTGTTTGGCATATGAGCATGAGCTACATGTGATTGGTGATAGGGTTCGCGTGAGGGATGAAGGGAGGATTGGGATGGTTTGGTCTTGTGCCATGGCTTGTATGGAGCGGGGGTTGGCGTGGTTGAGTTTGAGGTGCCAATCGTAGAAGGTGAGGGTTAATTGAGATGGGGTGGCTTGCCACGGTTTGACTATAGCTGGGAAGTGGTGGAGTGGCGTCGGTGTGGTCCTGGGCGGTGAAGAGGTGGGGAGGCGGATGAACGGGGTGCACTGTGAGGGGAGGGGTGCGGTGTTTCGATGGTTTGCGGGTCTGGTGTGCGTAGACAGTGCTGGTTTTTGCTGACGGATGTGGGGAATTACGCGCGCACCTTTGGCGGATGTAATGTTCTTTTTGTGTTCTTCCGGTGCGTGCCATGCATAAACTTTCAGTTTATTGTCCCATGGGGCTGTGCCTATGCATTCGCCGTTGCGATTGTGCATGGAGGCTTGGTTGGGGGTGAAAGTGATGGGGCCGACTGCTTTGGCGAGGTGTTGTACGGAGAGGAGTGTGTAAGGGATTGATGGGTTTACCACGAATGGTACAGTGATTCTTCGGCCTTGGTTAGTGCGTATCTGCGCAATGCCACGGTGGGAGCATGGCGATTTTGTGTTGGTGGCAGATATAGTGTGCAAGGGTGTGATGATAGGTTTGGTTAGCCTGCTAGGTGTAGGGGTATGGGAAGGATGGGACCCGGAATCTAGAATGCACGTACTTGAGAGGTCGTCGTGGTCCTGTATGTTGCTGGTTGCGTGAGGGATTTCTTTTGGGCGGTTCTCGTTGTCATAGAATGGGTGTTCAGTTTCCTGTTGGACGTCGAAGGTGTGTGGCTTGTTTGTCGTGCGTGCCCGAGTGTATTGAGCTTTTCTTCGAATGGACGGGACTGTGTACTTCGTTTGGTTTTTGGGGTGGTCGCGCGCTCTGCATTCTTCGTCTGTGTGTTGGGGGTGGGGTATGCCACGGTTGTGGTGGTGTGTGCATGGCTTGAACTTGATTTCTTTATGTGTCTGTGGATGATTCATGTGGGTGCGGTGTGGAGGTCTAGAAAATGCGTAGGGTGAGCGGCGAGGTCCGTCTGGGTTCAGAGAGATGTTGTGATTTATGGATTGATGTGTGGGTTTGTTGTATGCTAGGATGCGGTTGAGCTTGTGCGTGAAATCTTTCACATCGGTTGGTGCAAGGGCGATTATTTGGAGTCCGATTGGTGCTGTGTTGGGATTGTGACGAAGGCCGTCTATAGGAAATTCTACCGTTGTTGTGGGATTCGATATATCTGGGTATCTCGCGGCGATCATTCTTGTGCGGATGTTATTATGAGCCGTGATGTAATCTGAGAGGGCCATCCCTGGTTCGAAGAAACACTGTTCGGCCTCTTGTTTGAGATATTTGTGGTCCGAACTGTTGGAGTTGTCTGGTTGTTTTGTGATAAGAGAGAGTATTTTGTATGGTGTGGGGTCATCTGAGGGCGTCAGTAGAAGATTGAGGATGTCCGCCGGCACGGATGATAGTATTTTGCCTAGCATGACGTGTTTCTGTTTCAAGTGGAGTTGTAGTTCAGTAGGTTCGGTAGGGGGTTGTGGATCTCCTGAGATGTGTTCGTACGCGTTGAGCGCGTGTGCAGCCGAGCGGAGGGCTAAGAGCCAGGGGACGTAGTTGGCGGGGTCTAGCTTTGGAAGGTCTTGTTCTTCCATGATCGATGAGGAGATGGAGTTTGTGACGTGGTTTGTGTCGTGTTCTTTGGCTGGATCAGTCGGATCTTGAGGTGTAGATGGTTCTGGCGTGATGTGTGTTGTCGGAGTTGTGATCGGTTCGTCGGTGTCGGCGGGGGTGGCTGGGATGTAAGTGAGAGAGTCGGTCTCGGAGTGGGTGGTGAGATGCCTGTGAAGGCGTTGGGGGTGCCTGTGATTTGCCGTTGCGGTGGATGTGTGGGGTTACATCGTGCGAGTGGTGTTGACAATGGTGCCCATAACCTGTTAGAACGTGAAACCCATAAGTCCGTTTATTCCCTCGTCGTCGTATCTACGTCTATATATATATTGTTCGGCACTGTAATGTCATTTGTAATGTGCGATCTGACATTTCGCAAACGTTTTTAAAGATGCTGGTCGCCGCGTTTATTACTGAACCAATCTGAGTCCGGAATCGGTCGTTTTGTGTCTTTTACAGTGTCAGAGAGTAGGCGCTTTTATGTTCTCGACCTGTATAACTCAAAACGCCACTCGACGATGGGTGTATTTTATTTGCGTTTCGCGTGTCCGGACGCAACCTGTCCACGTGGACAGGTGGACACGACGGACACCGCCGGCAGCGGCGACGGCGGGGAGTATATTAGGGATAGGATAGAGGAGAGCGAAAGTAAAAGAAAGGCGCATCTCGAGACGCCACAGGTTATGGGCCTTCGCTAAAGAAAGCCGCTACCACCGCCCGACGATCATCAAGCTCCGCAACACATAGCGTCGAGCCCGCGCTCCTTGCAAATCAAGTCGAGCAGCTCCACAAACCCGTGTCGAGCAACCCAAAATTCAGTCTACATTCCCCACATCCCCACGCAGGAGACGCAGACACTACTACCACACAGCCTATGCCTGGAAAGAACTCTGGCACAGTCACAACAAGAGACACGGGACAACACAATGACTCCACCGGTAGTAGAAGGTACACAGGACACCCCCATACAAGGGGCACAACAGCGCGCCACACCGCAGATAATGATGCAATACACACAACCACCGTGGAAATTCAGAGAGGAACTCCCAAAAATCACAGAGCGTAACTACCTCAAATGGAAATCCGCACTAACAAACATCCTCATCGAGCATGACCTCCAAGCCATCGCACAACCTGGATTCTCGCCCCCAACACATAACACCAGCACATTCTATGCAAAGGCATTCGCGAGCTGCAATCGTATGATTGCCGCAAGCATCGAAAACGACATCACCGACCTACTCCCAGATGACATATACGCCAAGCCACCGTCCTCAGTCATCGGAACGCTGGACGCGATACTCGTAAAGGAATCGGAGAGCATGCACGCTATACTCGAGAAAGAGACCAAGGCAATCAAACTGACGACAGACACAACAATACTAGACTACATCAGAAGGCACCGCATCCAAAGAGCTCGCATGCCAACAGCCAAATACCCTCACATCGCTAACGAACGCACAACCGTAAAATTTATGGTAGAGGGCCTGAGAGAACACCACCAGTTCAAAGACGTGATCGGCGACCTAAAAATATCGAGAATCCCACAAACGATCGACGAACTCTATGAGAGACTACAAGACGTTGAAGAAGAAAACACAAAAACCGACCCAACACCGACATCGGTCCCACAAGGTACAAGCTCGGGCGAGGGCTACAGACCGCTCACCGAGCGTACGCACCACGCTCGACGGGCCCAGCACAATTACGAAGAGCGCTGGCGCCGCGGACGAGGTAGAGGCCGCTGGGGACAAAACAGAGACATCAACGCACACCAGATCGCACAAATCGCCCAAGTCATGGCCGCCCTCAACAACCCTCGAAGCGAAAGGGGCGCCCCTCGGCGTGGAGCCGGAAATAGGCGCACGCCACAACGGGGCACGCAAGCGCAAAGCACGACAACAAATGAAGACATGTATGACGTCGACGATGCATTAGACCAAGCCACAATCAACGCCATCGAACAAAGATTACAAAACCACACAGAGGTCGCACATGGAAGTGACCGTAAGTACATCCTCGACTCAGCGGCACACCCCACGCACATTAATCACAGGGTACTGAAAATGCGCAAATTGCAAACACCACTGACCACGCACACCGCCACATCTACATCAAACGCCGCCACGCACCAGGGCATTCTGAGGACGAAAACTGACCGCGGTGTAAAAATACAACTCCCGGCAGTAATCCACCCAGACATCCGCAAAAATCTGATCTCTGTCAACCAGCTCGCAGGACAACACGGACATGTGCTCTTCTCACAGAAAAAGGGGTACATCCTCAACACCAAAAAGCCAGCACCACTCATCGCAGGGACAGCGGCTTGGCGAAACAACCAATACCAACTCAACAGCGCCGAAAGCAGCCTGGCATACGCGGCCAGAGCCTGGCCACACCGCAGACTGAACACAACGCGCAAACAGCGGACCACACCCCGCACAACACAATCGGACACGACAACACAGCCACCACAGCAGCCACACGTGAAAACGATAATAGAACGCGACAGAAGCAAAAGCCGTAAACAAATAGGACGAAAAACGACGCAACGGCAACCGACAACAAAACAGAGCGCACTGTGTACCTCCCTGACATAGCCCCGACCCCGACGAAACTCTCCACCAAAGACGCTGCATTCTATGAATATCACCTAATTTTTAATCATATAAAACTACGCACACTCCAGCAAATGGCAATACAGGAACTCCTACCTCTTCCCCCAATACTCAAACAGACCCCGCCCCGGCTGTCGTGTTCAGGATGCGCCCACGGCAAACAACGACCAAAGCCGCACACGCAAACCGAACATCGATACGAAGTCGCGGTGGCCCTCTCATCCGACGTATGCGGACCAATAACCCCAAAGTCGGCGCACGGAAACAAATACTTTGTCACTTTCATCGACACCAAGTCGAGATACGCGCTAGTATACTTCATAGCCACACGCAAAGACGTCATAAAACACATACGGAATACGATGGAACTCGTCAAAAAAATACACGGACGAGCACCACAGATACTGACAACAGATAATGGAGGCGAATATGTCAGCAAGGAGGCAAGGATTTACTATGACCGCGAGGGAATAACCGCCAAACTCAAAATACCGTACCAACCGCAGCAAAACGGCATAGCAGAACGGCTGAATGGGACACTGGTCAGCGCAGCCAGAGCCGCGCTCTACCACAGCAAACTACCACAAGAATACTGGGAAGGCGCGCTCCGGGACGCGGTGTTCAAAAATATAATCTATCAAGACACAGCGCCACGGGGCAAGTACCGCACACACTGTGGTTCGGAACACCCCCGTCCATCAGCGAGCTCTACGCATTTGGAGAATTAGGAACAGTTGCCGTCATCATGGACAAAATAGAATGCAAAAACTACACCCGCGCGCATACCCAGCCCGATACATGCACGCAATCAACGTTGCCAGGATAATAGTCCTCAACCTCACAAACGGACAATACAAACGAACCCGAACGACAGACTTTACACCATACAGTCGACAGACGGACCCTGTCAGCGCACACTTGAACGCATTTAAATGCTACATGCCACCACCAGACCCCCACAGCATAACGGAACGAACCCCTCCACCAGCATCGCGTAAACAGGCGCACCGATACCCAGACGCAGAACAATGGGGTCAAGCACACAAGGCCGAACTAGACAAACTAGATGAGGTCAAAGCCATCCAATGGGTACCCGATGTGGACCTACCCACGGGAGCAAAGCTAATCCCATTGACAATGGGATACAAATACAAACGGACAGCGGAAGGGGACATAATTGAAAGAAAAGCCAGATGCTCCCTCAGGGGAGACCTCATGCGCCCCCACCAGCATTATAATCCAGACCACACGGCCGCCCCAATGGCCGATAAAACAACTATACGACTGCTACTGGCCATCAGAGCCGCAAAGGGACTCATTGCCGAACACTTCGACATCAAGTCGGCATTCATACACGAAAATTACAAATACGTCGCAGAAGTGTACGTCAAACAACACCCTCGCTTTAACGGATACTACAAACACGGCGGAAAAGGCGGAAAACTCCTCAAAAACTTATACGGTAGTCCTTCAGGGGGTACTACTACCTACAAGGAGCCCAGAAACTGCTCACACAACACAAGTACACACAGAGTCAGCAGGACCCATGCTTTTTCTACAAAATTCAAAACAAACAGCGATACATCCTCATCGGCCTAAGCACCGACGACTTTCTCGTGGTATCCACGCACCACGACCTCATCGCCGAACTGTACGACACTTTGAAAGACAAGTACAAAATCAAAAGACAAGGACAACCGAAACTGCACCTAGGATGGAAGATATCTCACGGCGAAGACGGATCCGTACACATAGGCCAACCTCGCTATGTGGAATCGGCCCTGGACAATGCACGCATTACCCAAGCTAATGGTAGAGACACACCCCACGTCAGCGGAGTCAAATATCATTCAGCATCCTTCGATGACAAGCCAGTTCTACACCTCGCAGAAACGTTCTAAAAAATCGTGGGCGAACTGCGCTACATAACAGACTGCACCCGCCCCGACATAAAATTCTACGTCAATAAGCTGTCCGGCGCCATGCACAACCCAACCAGAAGACACTGGTTAATCTTAAAAAACACACTGCGGTACCTTAAGGCGACCAAGGACGAAGGCATCTTATAAAAAGCAACGCAGAAACAAACAAACCTAGTCGCCATGCTTCTCAAAGGAGAAACGAGCAAGCTGCACCCAATACACACATATACAGACACGGACCTCGCAGGTGACGACAACGATCGCAAGTCGTCGTCTGGAGCAGTTCACTTATTCAACGGCGCCCCGATCGCATGGAGCTCGGGAAAGCAGTCCTTAAAAGCCCTCTCCACCTGCGAAGCCGAATATATAGCGCCAACAACAGCACTTCAGACAACACAGTGGCTGAGGAGAATCCTGAGCGAGGCGCAACTACTACCGAATACCCCCACACCGATCTTCGTAGACAACAAAGCAGCCATCGCAGTAGCCAAAAGTGTCGCGTCAACACGCAAACGAAAATTCATAGGCCTAAGGCACCACTTTCTGCGCGAACACATCAAGAACGCAACGATCAAGGTCATACACGTACCATCCAAAAGCATGCTGGCCGACCTACTAACAAAACCCATGGGCAAACAAACATTCCTCCCTCTCAAAACCGCGCTGAGCATCTTACCACTCCCCGCGGCAAAACGACAAAAGAACATACCCTCTCCGCAAACTAAACATGCACCGGAACAGGAGGCGTGTCAGGACGCTCAAAAGAGTGAGCGCAAGCAGATGTTCCGGCGCATACCGCCAGCGACGAGTGTCAGGACGCAACCTGTCCACGTGGACAGGTGGACACGACGGACACCGCCGGCAGCGGCGACGGCGGGGAGTATATTAGGGATAGGATAGAGGAGAGCGAAAGTAAAAGAAAGGCGCATCTCGAGACGCCACATCGCGCACTGTAGGGCTCCCTCCCAACCCTGACCCCTCCTCCCCGTTCACCTCGTGCAGAAGCCACGTGGCCAGCTGGCGCATGCTGTACGGTAGAGCCTTCTGCCGCCTCCGTGTCAGGGTCGTAGCCACCGTAACGCGCAGGGGGTGCAGAGAAGCGTCATGTCGAGTCCGATCGCTTCGGTGGTCTGAAGTCCAACCCTGTTACACGTTATGGATGGCGAGTTCGCCCTGCCGAAGGCAAACACCTCTTCCCGGGTCCATCATTACAAAACTTCATAGCACTTTCGACTTATGTCCAAGTTCTTGTACGAACACAGTCTTGTGGGGGCCGAGTCGTTTTGCAGGCAGACGCCACAGAATCGTGCTGTTGCAAAACCTCTTCTTGAGAAGACAACAGCACGATCGGTGAGATCACCTAATCGCACCCTAGTTGTACCACAAAATCATGCTGTTAAAACCACCTAATCGCACCCTAGTTGTACCACAAAATCGTCCTGTTGCAAAACCTCTTCTCGCTCAATCGTACCCTGGTTGTAGCTATGCAGAGCTACGTTGTAACATCACGCGCATCCCATTCTTCCAGCAATCTAACTAGCCGTAGTGTGCAAATTCATCCTACGAGCAACGGACCATTCTTCAGCTTAGACATGCAGGCAAAGAACACACCGTTGTTCGTCGCTCTACAAAAACAATCTATTCTACAAAAAGAAATCTTTTCCCCATAATCCTCGTCAATGCGTTAACCCGTGCTACTCTGAATCGAAGTTGCTCACACCTTGGAACATTTAACAACCTCCTTTCATAGCCTTGCAGCAGAAGGAGGACCCATTCTTCACATGTCTAGTTAATAGAATGACATTCGTTTCAATCAAACCAGCTTCTCTAGCTGTATGCCTCCTTATTGCGTCATCCTTGCCACCTCAGAGAGAGTCACAACATTCATTTTGCCTCCTCGGTACAAATCAGCGCACGCGTTCAACTGTACGCTTGCATGGGCGTACACCGAAGAAACGCTACAATCTTCTGTGACAACGATGTTCGCCTCGAACGTTTACCAAAAAAGCATTCGAGCTCCAACGAAACACATTCGCCGTTGCATGCTTGCAACATCTGCACCTGGATTACCCACCCTATTCTTCCTACATCCTCTACATACAATTTGCCTAGCCGCGAGGTACCCGTATCCTTCATGTACAACGACGCGTACAACGACGCGTAGAGCGCGTACGTAACTTCAACAAAACTCGACAGAACGCCTGACCAGTCACGGCCTCGCCGTCTGCTTTTGAAGTATATATTCAGTACATGGGAGGTGGAGGAACGATTAACAATGAACTGTCACAGACACTCACGAGCTTCTTGTGCAGAACATTGCAACTTTGTTTACACATAGCCGACGTTAGTATTCATGTTTGTTTCCTTGAGAATGAATAGGTTATTCATTCTCAAGGAAACTATTGTTTGACTAAGGCCTTGCAGTCCTGCCACTCGGATTAATTAATCCAGGCCTCTGCTATCGATTTTTTTGGCTTTCCCCCACTGCCCGGTAAAATAGCAAATACCTCAAGACATTTGCAATTCCCCAACTGTCGGAGACGCGATTTATTGGTCACAGAGTCAAGAGTTAGAGACAGGGAATGCGCACCATACTGTAGTATGATATGCAAAACATCTCTCCCTAAATTCGGCCCTCGTCCTGTTGCTTGGGCCAGCCCCTTGCATGAACTAGGAAAGGGTAGGAACGGCCCTCAGGGCCGTTATTATCCAATATCCTAATGAGTACATACTGGCATTGATGCACTTCTCACAAGTTGCGAAACTTCGACGCTGAAGTTGTGACGGTATTCAGGAGAATTGATTACAGTATTTGTTGCTAGATGCGCATTGCTGAGCTCCCCCAGTTCTTGACAGTTGATCATTTGCGCTGTAAATCACATGTTTGTCTTGCTACCTTTATTTACCCCTCCTTTGCCCGCACCGGGACTGCTGCAGGTTTCTCAAAGCCTTGTTAACCGCGCAAGGTGCTCTATGGTGCATATATCTTGGGACAGCAAGCACTGGTAGGACAGCAAGCATTGGTAGGACAGCAAGCATTGGTAGGACATCGAAGAAGCTCATCTCAAGGCGCTTCAATGGGGCGTTGATTCAGGATTCACGTGCCTGGAGGACAAGAATTGCTACTCGTTTTTGGACGGATATAGTTTGTAGTGCAGCATGACTGGAACTATGGAAACTGCGCGTCTGCACAGGAGCTTCTCCTTTGAATGTCACGTGTCCCTACTGTCTTTTGAGGTGACGGTGACAGTGACGCCTAGTTGGACGTTAGATACGACAGGCTTGTTGCAGGCTGTGTAGTTTAATCTAGTCTGGAATGATTGATGGAAGTCCTTGGCAACCAAGTGCCAGCAGGTGAGAAATCACTATGATGGGTCTGTCAACGAGGAGCCCGAGAAAATCTAATTTGATGTCGTCGTTAAGTCGAGAATCCGCCGTAGACTACATTTCTCGCGTAGATTCTCCGCTTCTGTTCTTGGATTTTTACAAAGGTTGGCAGGACAACAGCAGAAGGGTGCCAACTCTGTCTCGAGTGGACGTTTACGACCATCGCCTGGTCAATGATAGTCTTCGCTTGCTGCTTCAGAGCTCTTTTGAACTGTCCTTTCCTACCTTCAATATTTACAGACTCCCTGCATGGCGGAATATGCGGTTAAAAGCGGGCCACGACTGCCTCCGTTTTTTATGTGACGCTTCGATACTGAAAAGATCAGGTTGATGCACGAGGTGTTCTCGAAGCACATGGAAAGTTTCGAAGTCCTTGCTCGAGCGACCTCACAGTATACGACAAAGAGTTTTTTGCTTGATTTCATGAGGTAAGGCTTTAGACTTGTTGCCTGGAAACAAGTTTGCAACAAGAAATATAGATTTACGGCATCTTGACTAAAAACTACTGCGGGATCTGGGGGGGTTTTGGGTAGCACAGAACGATGTGGCAGCGTTGTCATTAATCAAAATACTAACATTTTCCTGTCGGGCCATTTTATGTGAGCAACCCCAAATTATAGGTGATTGGTTGAACGGGCAATTGTATTCGGTCCGATCGGACTCGACAGCTGCCACGTGGAAGGACAAAGCCCGGGCTACTTGGAGAACGGCCAGAGCGATCACGACTCGATCCGCTGTCCTGTAGAGTAGAGCTGCCTGCCCTCGTTCGCAACAAACGTTGTCGAGCTTGGAGCTTGCATGCATCGTACTTGTACCCTGCAAAGAGCCGTCGAAACTAATTTCTCACAGACGTCTGCGTTGCTCACTGCAATTTACTCCTGATCATTCTGGTCGAAAATCTTGCTGCACAACCAAGCTATCGACAACTGCAAAGATGGGACCTGCCTTCGTCGTTTCCCTGGCCTTGCAAGGCAGCCTATTCACCCCCTGCCGGACCGCAACATGCCGGCTTCCCCAATCGCCAGTCACTCGTCCGAGTGTCCGACGAATGCGGCGAACAGAAGCTATGGTGCAGAAAATAAGCACAGCGCCTGCGACCTCGGATGCGCTGGCTACATTTGCATCGTTTTTTTCCTGTATGCCCGGGGCATGGAACTCGCAGCGCACGTACCACTATTTGAGCCCTGGCGCCGCGCAAACATGTGAGGAGTCCCAGACGACGTTTGACGTGGAGCGACTGGACGAGTCGCAAGTGACTGCGGTGTTGCTCTCGAACAAAGCCGTTTCCGGGGACGTGTCTGCGGCGCAAGGATTTCGGGTTTCCTTTCTTACACGCATGGCAAGCCAGGAGAAACTGGTTCGTGCGGGGACCAATCTGGCGTTTGTGCCAGAGGTCGTTGCTGATGGTATGGTGACGGGCGCGTATTATCGCGACGTTGGTTATGAGGAGGGAGGCCCGACTCGAGCACGGTTTTTGTTTTCAGCTGAGACGCGGCAGTTGCAGATGACGACGTGGTATTCGAAAGTGGTCTCCGTTGATGAGATCCGCCTCATTCACGACAGGCTTAGAATTAGACGAATTATTAATTACAGAAGACCCACTCAAGCAGAGATGCCTTTAGACGATCCAATGCTGATCGGGTACGGAGTTGAAGTGAAGGGTGAAAACAAACGACTTGTCGAGTGAATAGAGATAACGCGACTCGGATGGTGAAAGTTGGAAGCGTTGTCTCGAGATCGGAAAGGAGGCGCTTGGATTTTTTGTTGAGCAAATTACATGACTCTTAGTCATAATCCAAAATGATGATTCCGAATCGTAGCACTTCGGCAGAAGGCTGCACTAGGGTGCTCTGTTGGAAAAAACAGCGGAGTACCAATTAAAAAAATCGATGGCGATGTAGGACACGACGGTGTCCTACGTCACCACCGAAAGTTTGTGTCATGATGTCTGTGAAAGGGAAACGCGTGGCTTTTCGAAAAAATGGGAACAGGTGGGTGGAAGACCGGAAACAGCACTGTTGTTCTTTCCAGACACCTTGATGATCAGCGGGCCTAAGCAGACAGGGATGGTGTACGACATGGCAATACGAGAAAAATTGACTTACATAGGTCAGGAGCAAGTGTACAGAAGCAATAGTAGTTTGTTGATGAAGCTTCCTTTCTGGTCCAGTGATGGAACGGCAGTATCTATGTAGAAAAACGATCGGGGTGGGAAGACGCGGTACGAGTGAAATGTAGCACGTGTGTCAAGATGAGAGGACGAGGGTCAGAATGGAAGACAGAATGCAGAATTAGAGAGTGAAAGTGCAGGACGATATGAAGGGGGATGGCGATGCAGAGAGGGGCACGTGGAGTTCTGGGAAGGGGCATACAGGCGAGTCACGGGTCTATTAGAGCGAAACACTAGAGTAGTGGAACATAAACTACAGTACTAGGACGGCGGTTTTTTTTTTGTAGTGTGAGATATGTCGTAGCGAATTAGTCATGAGAGTAGGACGTGAGCAGGGGTCAGGGAGGGGACTGTGTATAAAAGAGAGTTTGGAAGGTTTGTAAAACTTGCGAGCGCCCTGACGGGAGCCTACAGTAGGTCATTAGCGTATGTAGTACGTTGTGACATAAGCGCGATAGGCTTCGAAGCGGTGCAAGGATGAAGAGAGGGACTATCGGAGATGGGGGGGGGGGAGGTGGAAGGGAAGTACGGGGTAGGGAAGAGGGGCCAAAAGGGGGCAGGGAAGA
>NW_005179117.1:83421-87901 GCF_000350225.1 Chondrus crispus | reverse complement strand
AACTCTTTTGAAAACCAACACCAGATACCCCCCCCCCTCCCCCCCTCCTCCCCCCCTCCTCCCCCCCTCTAACTATCACCTGCCCCCTGCGCGACATCTCCCGCTCCGGACCTCAAACCGCCGTTCCCTATACTCCACCACCTCCACCTCTCCTTGCCTTTTTTCAATTGTCACCTCACCCCCGCATTCTTCATCTCCCGCACTCCCTTGCTGGCTGTAACCACCAAACCTCGTGCCAACCCCGCGCACCGCGTTCACCCAGCCCCCTCTTCTCAACGAACTCTCTTCGTGTTGTACGTATCATAGTCCATCAGATTTCATAACTGCCTTCTCCCCACTCAACAGCTCGTCCGTGCCGACGTCCCCAACCATGTCACTTTCGGGGCCACAGCATCGCACTTCCTATCGCGGGTTCTTGCGACGCGTTTGCGACGCTCCTTGCAACATTTTGGGGCGTCTATGCCCAAAGGAAAATCAACTCAAGGGCAAATCTTCTGCTTCTTCTCTTGCTACCAGTCAAGACAGCTCATTCACCACAACTGCAGACTACCATAAATTGGACATACAGCCTCTGCCTGCAGATCACGAAACAAAAGACTTTCTTCGTGGAGTTGGCGCTCAGTTAGACGCCCGTACCTTGTCTTCGCAAAGTTCCATGTTCGACATGGATGAGTACGAGGATCGAAAAAGAGAAGGAACTTCTCGAAGGCGGAGCAACAATTCTCCAAAAACACCCCCCGTTCAGAGAATACAGCAATATTCACATGATGTCCGCAACTGGAAGGTAGAGGAGTACGACGACCCGGACGTTGAACAACTCCCTCCAATTCAGTACACAGAAGAAAAGGATGGTCAGTCCGAAGGCTCACTCCTTGCAAAGGATCAGCGGCAACTTTCCTGGTGTGAATCGGCCTGTAGTGCTCCGATAAGTTCTGGCCCCGTGGTTTCGGATGACACAGCAGACACGCCGTGGGATGCGCCATCTACAGCGAAACGACAAAATGAGGTCACGACCATTTCTTCGCTAGGGGCCGCACCCGGAAATGCACCTCATACATCGCAAGGGCAACGACCGCAGCTATCTTTCCCACGACAGATGTCATATCCATCGTATCACCAACCACAACCATCGCAAGAGGCTATGCACTCCGCAACACCTTCGTCTTCTCACATGAGGCCTTCACACCCACGTAAGCGTTCAGAAAAAAGGCCTTACCTTCCGCCCATTTGCCGGCTGCTACCACACCAACTTCAGCATTTCTCAGGACAGATCGTGGGTGCCTCAAGACGCATGCAGTCATCTCAACTCCCTCCAACGCAAGTTTCACAGGCATCGAATAGATCCAACGGGTCTAAGTTACGGCCGTTGCAGACGCCGGGGCCATCGATACATGCTGTGTCTTCGCTGCCACAATCCCCGCAGACCTCACAGAATCCAAGGACTTCACCAAACCAGTTTTCGCAGCCACTAGTACTCTCGGAGCCTGCTCCTCATGACAATCGAAGACTTCCACCGCGCTCCCAAGGGCGCCCGCAGTTGTCCCAGGCACGAAAGCTCGCCAAGCCGGTCCATCGAGCTCCAGCACAAGCTCTAGAGCCGAAATGGAATGCAAATACAACTACTTCCTATCACACACCACTGCTAGGGTCATTGCAGCCTTCAGGAACGCCTCAAATCTCTCAAAGACATACATCAGATAGTGTTAACATCTCTGATCCGCAGAAGCTGCAACATGTTATGCGGCCGCGGTTACCAAACGAGGCCGAGCCAAAACGCCCTCGCAAACACTCGCGCTCCCAGTCTATGCGAGACGTGCCCTTCGATTACCCACTGACTGAATCCAAACCACAGTTTCCACGCGAGCGAGGTCTGGATGACTCACAACAGCATTTGCGACCCCATTCTTCAGGAGAACCACGCCAAGGCCAACTGCCGAAGACTGTTTTGCCCCACGTTGCGCAGCAGAAACAAACATCGGATGAGCCCGATCCTTCTCTGCGGAATTCTCGGAATAATCAGAATTCAACTGAACTAGCAATGCTCAGTGGAAAGCAGCCGACTAAAGGTGACACTTCAAAGATCCGAGAGAAAAATGAAGTAGAAGAAACTTCGCTGGTTCCTGAAACTGATTCTTCGCATGAGCTGAAGCTTACAGAATCATCAGATGGTATTCGGTCAGAGTCGATGGAGGAGCCCATTTCGCTTGCGCCGCCATTGCCATCTCCTCCGACTTCTCCGGCAATGTTGCGTTCCCCAGATTCGTCCCTGTCTTCTCGTCCTCACACGCCGCCACAAGCAGGAGCCGAAAGCTTGTCACCGTCATCGCCCGAAGCGCAACGAATCCCAGATATGTCGCAGACCTCTCCTCACACGCCATCACAAACGAGAAGTGAAAGCTCGTCACCACTATCTGGGCCTCCCTCCGTTCAGCATTTTAAGTCGGAAGGTTTAAATGACACCTCTCGGCGCCAGAATGATCCAGAACGACAATCCCCCGTTTCGCCGCAATGTTCTCTGAATGGAGAGGGACCGGTGCTGGAGTTGCCCCAGAATAATATGAAGACCCTCTGCATTCCTTCTCCGCCTTCCCAACACACGCAAAACCTGACGCCTTCGCCATCTTCACAAGTGGAAAAAACCTTGGTTGTGCCACAGAATGAAGAGGGATCGTTGTTAATGGATTCAGCAAGTACGCAGACGTCTTCGCAACCCGATCAGTCGTCTATGTCTCAAGCTTCGTTCTTGGCATTATCAGCAACGAATCGAGACGCAAAGAGTGACGAAGTGAGAGATGTCTCGTGTGTCTCTTCAAGTACAACGTCAACTGCGAGTCAGGACAGCAGTCCAGTAGCGCTTTTCGAAGTTCGAAAGGTTTCCATCCCGCCTTCGAGAAATAGTCGCTATTCTAATTCCAGTGCCCCCAAAACGGCAGACGAGCTCATTCGAAAATCATCCAAAAGGAAAAAGCCATGGGAGAAAGAGTTTGATGGCATCCCGAAACGGTACAATAATAAGTGGTCTAAAGCTGTCGCTCTAGCCACTTCTCAGACTCTTGCTCAGCCGAATGACAAACATGTGCGTACAGTGCTCGATGGTATACGAAATGGCAGGCCTTCGGCAGACGCAAACACGCCAGCTGGAGCTATTATTCTCACGCTGAGGGACCGTTTCGAGACGCCTGCCTGGTCTGTTAGACTAAAGGCAGCCCTATTTTGTCATACTATTTTTAGAGCCGCAAATAACAAGTTTGTTGAATACATCGCCCGCGCACAGGCCGACTTGCTCGATCCGAAGAAAGTCATTTCCGATGGTGCTTTCAGCGCATGTGAGCAAGGCTTGCTTCATAAGGCATTTGCGGAGGAGTACACAAGGTATCTGAAAACATGGCTCTCGATGAAA
Organism: Chondrus crispus; assembly: GCF_000350225.1. Taxonomy (NCBI): domain Eukaryota; phylum Rhodophyta; class Florideophyceae; order Gigartinales; family Gigartinaceae; genus Chondrus; species Chondrus crispus. The sequence goes on along the minus strand of NW_005179117.1, from coordinate 84,501 downwards.
CAAGTCGCGAAGTTTCCAGTGGGACGGACGACTGCATCATCCTCAAGAAGATTTAAAACTGCAGACCCAAAAGATTTGCTGACATCCCTTCCAAAACTGCTCGATACTCTTGGTTGCGTGGCTCCGCTTGAACTCTACCCAGAGATTGAGGAGTCCCCACTTGCTGATGCAGCCATTTCCCTCGTGTTGAAAGATTCCAAGATAATTGTCAATGCTCTAGATGCAGGCGTAAATAGGCTCGCTGATCTATTCCCAAGTCTGCAGGCCCAGTCAGCACAGCAAGTGAAAGCCCTGAGAGTGTACGGAAGATATAACCAAGCTGTTCGGGACATCAGGCCAGTTTTACACCGAATGAGTGGGGAAGCAAGTGCTTGGATGGGTGGATTAGACCTCTCCCCAGGGATGGTGGATCGAATGAATACACACTTCCATAGCCGGCAGGAGAGAGGTTCACCGAGACAAAGGATTCATGCCTCCATGGGTGACGCGAAGCAGAAAGGAGCGAGAGTGGACACGATTGGAAGAAGAAAGGATATGTCTGTAAACTTGGGCAAGGCTCCACAGACTCGAAGCGTCAAGAAGGGCAAGGGAAGGGATGCAAACTCAGTGTCGGAAATGAACGCCAATTCGCTTGAAATTTTTGATGAAGAGACGCAAGAGACTGAAATTGTGACGCCGATAGATATCGACAGGGGCGATCTACCTGATTTTTTAGAGGCCGACGACCGCCATGAAGGGTTAATGGCAGGAGGACGTGCCACGCGGGGCGATGAGAACGACGATGACTTTCCCTTGCGGTCGCGCTACCCAAGCGACTGACCGCAACATCGACGTTCTCAGAATTTGGTGGGCAACGAACTTCCTTATGCTATCTGAATGTGTGATTCGAGTTGCAAGTGTGCAGGATGGAAGGAACCGTTTTCGATGGCACTCTTACATACGCTCGGTTTTACGTAGAGAGAGGTTGATGAGGCCAACGCGATTACTGCAGCGTCCCATATAGGTTGCGGTTTGTGCGAAATGGGGTACAACCGAGGAGTCTTCGTCGAACTAATTGCTTTGAGAATAGTTTACCCAGCG
>NW_005179117.1:0-83321 GCF_000350225.1 Chondrus crispus | reverse complement strand
AATTAGAGAGGTAAGATGTGGGCAAGTGGATGAAATTTTGGAGAGTTAGTTGAGGTTGATGAGGGGGGGGGGGGGGGGCCACACCAACAATCAGTACTGTTGTGCAGGAGGGTTAAAACTCTTGGATCGCAGTTGCAGTTGCCGAAAAGAGCATGAGACTAGCCCCGTGAAAGCAGGGACTGGCTTGCGATTTTGTCGTTGCCCGATCAGAGCAATGAAATACATAGTTGTAGATGACTACCGTAAATGTACGTATTACATCTGTACAATATTAAGATTCAAAACGCATCGCAAACATTATGCAGTTGGTCATGGCCGTGATCTCGCACCACACGGTACAGGGGCACTCATGGAGTTGGGCTATTGCTGAAACGTCTCAATTTGAAGAAGAGCGGATAACTTCATGCTCATTAAGGAGACTTCCCGCTTGCCTCAAAGAGAATCATCCATCAGCTTGCAATGCTGATAGCCCGTTCATTACCTCGGTGCAGTCATTCCACTAGAGTTTAAGAGTCTACTCAAAATATTCGTGTGAGCTCGAAAGCCCAATCTACCAGTCTACCGCCAGTAAAGTAATGGAATGAGCCGTAATTGCCGTGGTCTGTGTACCGCTCTCCACGTGTCCATCAACTGTTTTGAAAGCTCTTCTCTCTCGCCCCGCCTTGGCCCCTAGTTTGTTCTTTTATCCTCTCCGAACGACGACTATCCTTCTTCCGGAACACAAGATATGGCCCGGTCATCTCTACGACTTAACCAAATATTAGTGTCGATATGGACACGACTAGCCGCGCTCATGTGCGACTCAGGGCTCACGTTGCCAACTTTGGCTAATGACAGGAGGACCTAGTTTATCACTGCTCGTCGAAATACGTTGCTCTTTTCGACACAGAACCCCCTCTTCCTGCGAGAATCTCCTCTTCCTATCCAGCACCGCTTTATGATGCATCGCTCAGGATTTCGAACATTATTGCTTCTGCTGCTACTGCGGGAGTGCGCTAATGCGCAATTTCGGTTTTCCGTCTCTACTTTACCTCCATCGAGTGGCACCAATGTCCCATCGCCGCGTGCTGATCACCTCACCGTTGTTGTACAGTCTCGCGATGGCTTTCTCGTCCTTGTTTTTGGGGGCCGAGATGCTACAGGAGCAAAATCTGATACCTGGACATACCTTGTGACGGAAAACCGATGGACCCTGTTGGCTGCGCCCGCCCTTGCTGAAAATAACCCTCCCCCTGCTATGTATGGGGCAGTGGGTGGCTATCGATTCCTCGATGGCCAAGCGGAGTTTCCCTTTCTCTATGTGACTTTAGGCCGTCTTCATGACGGAACTGTTACCAATGAAATGTGGGTCATGGAACTTGAGACTTTCACTTGGAGAAGAGTGAAGTTGGACGGCGACATTCCTTCCCCACGTTGGGGTGCGTTAGGTTCGCTTGAGAGCTTTGTAAAACCCGATGGGTCTGTTCAGCCCGCTCTTATCGTGTCACATGGTCGTGATGAGGATGGACCATTGTCTGACACGTACAAATGCTCGTTTCATAGTACAGACCCGTACCGCGCAACATGGAGGAAAATTCACGAGCCGGTCGGACAGTATTCTACTCGCGCACCTCACCCTGTCTGGATGCATAGCGCTACTTTCACACCAGCAAGGGATGTGGTCATGTTCGGTGGTTGTTATGCGAGCGACAAGCACGGAGGTATATGCCCTAGCCGTGATACCTGGTTGCTCGAATACGATCCAGAGAAAACGTCAGACATCGACACAGCCGATGTGGAAACATCAGCAGAATCGATTCCCGAGTTTATGCCTGAAACAGATGCCGTCCGATGGCAGAAATTGCCACGAGGTCCTCCTCCACGCGTCGGAGCGGCTATGGCGCAGGGACTCAACTCATTTGAAGATGCGTATAGTGGTCAACGCGATATTGCCATTCTGTATAGTGGATCTCAGCGAACTGATGACCTCCCGTCCGACCAGGTTATGACAATGCCTCATTTTGACGGTGGAGTTGTGGATATTGTGTCGACGACATCACGGGCATGGCTGCATGAGCGCGTGCACTACGTCGGCCCGGAAAAGCAGCGACAAAAAACTCTGGATCGACGGAAAGGGGCGACTTTGAATGCAGTTCGGGATGTGACATCCGAAGAAACAGACATTGATCAGCCAAGTGAATACTACCTAGTGTTTGGAGGAGAATTTGAGGACGGATCCTTCACGAACGCGCTCCTGAAACTCTCATTTGATGCGTTTGTTGAATCAGAACTGATTGAGGATGAGACTCCGTACACGACGCGTCCTATGATCCACGGAATTCTAATGTTTCTCAGTTGGGGTATACTGATGGTTATTGGAACATTCTCATCTCGATTTGCAAAGGACAAAGAGGGAAAGTCTCGTTTTTTTGTCGTACACGTCTTCGTTCAGTTGGTTGCACTTGTCCTGGCGTGGGCAGGAGCCGGCATCGCAATTTATGGGCGCCGGCGATCCAACTCATCTTTTGCTCATGGCAAAATTGGTTTGGTAGCGCTCTTCTTGGCTTCATTTCAACCAATTATGGCAGTCATTGGAATTTTGCTGCGTCTCCGCAATGCTTCGTCTGAGATTGAGAATAGAGCAAAGCTTAGTGAACGTCTGTTTCCGAGAATTTGCTTATTTTATCACCGCACTGTGGGAATGGCAATTATTGTGCTTGCCGCAGTGAACGTCACACTAGGATTGTTTCTCATTGTTGCACCAGCAACGTTGTGGATACAGTGGATTGTGTACGCATGTCTTGTATTTATTGCTGGTTTGATTCTCGAAGTAATCGGAGGGCGACGCGCAGGCCCTGACCATATGCATGCAAAAGTCCCTTCGGTGAACCAGGGAGGAATTAGCGGTGGTAGTTCATATCCGTCGTGTGTAGTACAATCGCTTAAGGGGGAAAGCACTGCGGACATGCTGCGGAGAAGTACATCTAGCTTTGGGAATAGGAACAAACCAGCAGCGGATGAGATTCCGGCAGAGAATGTAAGCAAGGGTGAGGAAACGCCATGGAATGGATCGCAGGTCGGAGCAAGTTTTTCGAGTTATTCTGCCCAAGAAAAAGGTACAGAGCACATGGAAGATGCACTCGAACAACAACTGACCGAGTTGGGGGTTCATTTTCGAAACACTGGAGCCAGTCAGTTTTCTATGCGGGAACGACTTGATTCGGGAACGTCCTTGATGTCTGTGTACCAAGACCCCGATTCGTATTAAACCCACGACTGCAACTTTTCAAATCGATTAGGTTGCTGAGACAATGTGTAAATGAAACAGCTTACGTACACTGCGACAGAGCTAACGAATAGAAGTAGAACGGTAATTGGACAACTAGGGCTTTGTCCATTCTTGTTAAGCAAAAAGCTGGCAAAGGTGTTCACACATTCTTTCTTGGCATGGATGCATCGCTAACAGCTGCATCAGAGGGGTTTAAGGCAAAGGTGGGCCTCTGCAGGGCTTTGATCCATGCCACTTACAGAACTGTGTTTTTGCACCCTCAGGGGGTCAACAATTGACTTGCAAAATATAGAAATATGGTAATGTTTTCACAGCACGCCTCGACTTTGAATTCAAAACTAGGAACGGTTTGCCCGTTTTCATTTCTCTGTCCGCAATCGTAAACGAAGGGTCCGGCATGGCTCTTCCAGGTCTGCTGTGACGAACAGCTCCATTACTGACCATCATCGTATGTGCGTTCGCCATGTTACACTTGGAACCTCTGTTCCCTCCGACTGAAGAAGAGGATGCCCTGATTCTTCTCGAGGACATGGAACAATCCCTCAGCGGCCGTCGCCACTCCAACGAAATGACATCCCCGTCCCCTATTCGCGCAGATTTCAAAGCTCCGCAAGCTTTCGCTGATCTTCGCGACCTCACTCACCTCGCCGTGTGGCAAGTTTCCACCGCAAAGCCCGGAAATGGTGTAGAACAGCTCCTGGACCACAGTCCGGACACTTTCTGGCAGTCGGATGGACCACAGCCGCACACCATCTCTGCTCAGTTTTGTGCTAAACACAAAGTTGCTGAAGTTGGCCTCTATCTTGATTACGGTGCAGACGAGAGCTACACTCCCGCAGTCGTGTCTGTGCTTGCTGGTGCTAATGCTCACGATCTGAGGTTGGTTCGGCGGTTAAGGAAGTTCGATGCCCCAAATGGCTGGATTCGCATCCCTATGGGTGAGAATCCATCCATCCTCGACGACGATGAGGAAGACGATGATACAGATCCTGAGCTAGCAGACGAAGCTGACCCCGAGGAACGGGCCGCCAGAAACGCGAGAAAGCTCATAAAGGCACAACAGAGGGAAAAGAAAGTAGTCATCCGGCAACGAGAGTTAGACTTGAAGCGAAAGCAAAAGGAGCGAGGGGTGAATGGAGCCCTGCAAGCGATGAGAGACTACTCTGTCACGAAGACCCATACGATTAGAATTGTTATTCACTGCAACCATCAGAACGGACGAGACTCCCACGTGAGGATGGTGCGCGCTCTCGGGCCAAAGCAGCAAATCATTGGCACTAGTTCAAGGTTTACTTCGACCCACTTTCAGATGTACGAGGCGATTAGGTAAGTCATGTTCACACAATTTACCCAACAAGAAGGCACTGGACCACTATTTAAAGTTAGTCACCCAGGCATGCGATTCCCTTTCGTGCACCTCGTCTACGACTTCAGAAAGGTAATTTGCTAGGGCCCCTCTACACGGTTAAGTCGTGTATGTAGATCATGCAGCTTCGGTTGGCTCCATTCCACTAGCATGGAAGCGTGCCTTCATGCAAACGACGTTGTTACGTCTATGGTGTACGGTGTGTGTGTCCCGACACTAAGGGTTTTAGAGTCAACAAATATGGCACCCCAGTTCTTGACTATGTCGTGGTGACAATGATGTCTATGGCGACCTCGTAAAGGCACTTGTCACGGCCCTCGATACTGGGCTTCATGTAAATAGATGTCCGGATGGTGGATCCCGGCCGTCCAGTGTACCCATTGAGCCAGACGGTGAAAAGTAGAGTTTTGCTGAATTCAGTTGATGCTTGCTAGTAGCCGGCCCACCGCCAATTGTCCTTGTCTGTGAAATAAAGGGTAACCGCCTTGTCTCGCGGCAGTGCTGATAACTTGGATTCCATTTTCAGGTTGCTCGCAAAATTTTCCAAGGCTCGATGAGATCATGATAGAAACAAAGTGCACCTTGAGTGATTCCGACTCACATGTCAAGACACTGCTCCTACTCCGCCCACCCATCCTCCACAATTTGCAAGCTTCTACAGTACATCATATCGTACTCAAAGCAGGGCAGCAAGGAGGAATTGCAACTACTGATGCAATTTGAGCGAAATATGTTGCTTGTTCCCCTGAATAGGCAAATTGGCCCTCTCCCTCATACCGCGATAGGCCTCTTCAACGGTCGAAAAAACCAAACAAGCAACGCCTGACTTGCGCAAATGCCTGACGGCCACAAGCTCGTACGACGCAAAAAAGCCCCACAAAAGCCTAGGGGACATGTTGAATGGAAGATTAGTGGCGAGCAAGGCCCGTCCACGTTCTTCGGGCTGGGGCTTGATAACATTCATCCTCCTGCGGAGCGACGTGCGCCCCCTCCTCTGCCCAGGTCCTGTGGACGGCACTGCGAGCATCTCCTCGACAATTCTGAGATCGACTGGCGCGGCGCGGACGAGCTTGAGGCCTGCGACGCGGCCCGTGACGCGCGAGGCGACGTCGGCAGCGGCGGAGGCCGAGCCGGCATCGAAAACCCAGACCGATTGGTTCTGAAAGACGTCGCTTTGCCCTTGGACTAGGCCGCGCACCATGTCGGGAGAATCGGAAGGCGGCTCGGGCTTGATGCCTTGAGCAGACAGGAAGAGCTCCAGATCGGTTTTGGTAGCGTAACTTGACGGGCCAGCGATGCGGACGAAGCGCTTTTCAGTGCCCGGACCACCGTCGGTAAAGGGCGCGGGAAGTTCGGAGGACGAGGGCAGTGAGGAGGAGGATATGGTTTGTGTAGACAAAGGACGTGCAGCTTGCGTGATGGCCTGTCGGTGTCGGAAGAGGGCGGAGGTGAGACGGGCCCCGGAGGAGAGAGACATTCTGATGAGATGCGGAATTGACAAAAGAAGGAGAGGACTACGGAGGGGAGCAACACGGGAATTGCGGAGCAGGTCGTCCGTGATGGCGGTGGCGTTGGTCCAAAGGTTGCGCGGTGAGGGACGCCGCCCGGCATGTTATGAGTATTGATGCGCCTCTCGCAGATGGACAATATGGTAAAGTCCTAAACGGGGCTCAGAACCGAATTTTATCCAACATTTTTGATTCGTTGCTATGGTGGGGCGATCCACGCCCTCAATGATGATGAATCAAGCATGATGAATCAAGCATGGTGAAGCAAGCATACAGTATTCTACTGTGAGGACAGGTACAGTACTGTGCTGTACACGTGTATAACGCTTTCCCATTCGATTGTAGCGATCGCCACTGTACTGTGAGAAGAAGCTCACTTCGCGATTCCAAATCTCCGCGGCCGCACTTCCATGAGCTTGTAGCTCAATGTTTTGCACTTCTGCGAATCAAATATATATTAGTGCAATGTACATTTCCATACCCCAGTTCGTTGTCTAACGTCTCCACAGTCTGCGTCGAGAAAAGTCACTATAAAAGAGCTTAGCAATCCCTTAGCAATCTGCTCTAATGATCCGCGCAATTTGTCGCAGTACTGCTTCTGGGATACGTCGTCCTCTGGCGCCGGTGATCTATAAATTTATCTTCCAAGTCGGTTCTAATGTGCACGTCAACAAAATGATATTTGATGATGCTCCGCGGTCTCGGATGTACTGTATCATTAATTGGGATTGAGTGCGCTGCGTTCTGGATGTAGCTTCGCGCAAAATGTAGGCTGCCCAAGAGGGGCAATCAGAGGGAGACAAGCAGCAATCGTTGGTGCCGAACAATCAAAGAACACGGGTTCCATTGGCGATGCGCTGGAAATTCGTTGGTGAAAAGATGGTGGACCACTCAACTTCACCAGTATGGACTGTTCACGCCCCACAAAGGCAAGGCAGACAGTGTCTCCGGTGTAGATGGCAACAGAAATTGTGGAGTGGAGCCACTCACGTGCCCGTTGCAACTGAGGCGCGACACCTCCATTTGCGAAAAGGGGAGCCCGAATGCCAACGCCAGCATGGCCTGGTGGGCAAGATCCGGGCGCGACTCGACGAGACAACACTTGCGTCGGGACATCGACTCAAAGCGATCTTTACAAAGGTGTAGAAGGAACAGGGGCAGCCCCGGTTTATGATCGGCATGCAGCAAGAAGCTCCGTACTGAAGACACAGTTTTCCAATCGGTTTTTGCTCATGCGCCGTGACGCGCCAGTTTAATTTGCCCGCCCCCCTGACTCTTTGAATTTGAAAATCCCAGTCGAGTTTAAACCCTCTATCTCATTTCGGCCCGCACCTTGAAGACCCAGCCTTTTTGCCGCACACGGCTCTTCCCTCGGATCAAGAGCACATTCTCCCGCCAAACTACACCGGACAACTCCTCGCAATCACCTCCTCGCCTCCTGAAAGCATCTTAACGTACTCATCTCCTCCTCCTTCAATGAGCAGCATGCGCATCTGACGCGCCCCTGCCGACAAACAAGTCTGACGCTGAAGCCGGCAGTTATTCATCACCGCTTCAGTGTCAATCGTACTGCGAATGCCGTCTTCGTCTTCCCCGCCAGCCCCTGCCAACTCGACTATGGCTTTTCCGCTCCCCCCTCCCTCTCCAACTGCGGAAGCCTGTGCGGAGCTTGCGTCTCTCACCGTTCGCGTCTTCTCTCCTGCAGTCGTCTCCTCCATTCGAGACATTTTTGTGCGCAACGAACGTTTGAACGTGAAGGAGCATCTTCCTCTTTTAGGCACCCTTGCTGTCCGTCATGTGGCTCTGATGATGCAGGAGGATGATTTCAATCCCGACATTCGAGACAAAGGTGAGGACGAGTCCCCGCAATCTCCCGTTCTCGTCAAACACGAAAGTCGAATTAAGAATGAACGAATGGTGGACCTTGATAGAATGAGAAGCACACCACCTCTTACCAGACGATTGCACCGCGAGGGCAAAAGAACAAGTTCCTACAGGGATATTGCGTACTACGCCGTCAGACAAAAACGCATCATTCCAGAGGCGTTACCTACAGGAAGGGAAGAAACATCAACCGCTACTACTGCGGAGACACGGCCTGTGAGAAGACTGTCCATTCGCTCTATCCGCCTGCCGAAAGATAGTGCTCTGAGGAAAACAAGGTCAATCGCGATAATTGAGCCAAAATCTACTCCGCCCGATGGAAAAGAAGATGCGAAGAGTATCGACGAGAATTTCACAAAACGGCGGCATTCACCCGAATTTTGGAAAGAGAAGCCCGGAAAAGAGAATATTCATGTCAGGCCGAGTGTTTCAAGCCCGTCCGCAGGTGCGCCTGCGGGTGGGTCTCTTTCTTCCTCAAGGCCCCCTTCCCTCTTCAACAAAGAGAGTCGAAACCGAAGACCAAATCTCTCAAACACACCGGGAAAGAGTGCGCAAGGCACTCAAGGAAAAATTTCTGGTCGAAACGCTCCAATAAGCAGGCTGGTGCAGATGCGAAAGCAAAGGCTTGAGAAGAAGGGAAAGCAAACTAGATAGGCGCATCGTTTCGCACAACTCGTTTGCATTTCTTTATTTTGTTTCTATCTCGCTCAGCTTCTGCACATGGCACACATGAAAAAATCTTGCGACTCTGATGTAGTCAAAACTTATCGACTCATGGTTCCTAGGGTAGCAGGCATTTCTACTCTACTTCGCCTCGGCTTTATTGGTTTGAAGGTACCAGCTTGAAAGTTGATAGAGACGAAGTAAGTATGATGCTTTATGCTCTTTCGACCCTCGGTCTTTTATAGAAAAGTCTGGCCTAGTTTTGAGTTGCTCGAGACCATGCAATTCTCTTTGAAGCAGTCAAGGAAGCAGCTGTTTTGGTATTCTTCTGGCACCCTCCCTCTTCTCGAAACGTTTCGGGATCTTTATCGAAGTTTTTTTGAGCAATTTGCGTATGCCTGTGTTATCCACTTTTTCCCTCTCTCTTAAGTCGAGGATTAACCTCGAGAACTCTTGCGATCGTGCTCACCTGAACCCGAATAACTGAATTTGTGAATCAAGTCGTTCTAAGCCTTTTCCAATAGCATGTGCTTTTTCACGTTGGGGATCAGCAATTAACAGAAAGGAAACTACACATGATTGAGAGCAGATTCTCTTTCCATGAGACCACGAGCCAATCGTTTCCACAGGTCCGCAACTGCTGCGTCTACATCAGGACCTCCGAGAGCGTTAATCATAGCGTCAAGATGCAAGATTCTAGCCCGCTTATTCGCAGTTGGGCGTGTCGACATCATGAGCCCAGTCTTTGTTGTGCTTCGCATCATAGCGTGCTGGAATCGTCGAGTGTCATCTTTTGAAACAGGGAAAGGCCAGAACTCTGGCAAATATTCATCTCCATGGTGTCTTTCACACCAAGCCCGCATAGCGAGTAGATACGAAGCTTTGCGGTGATAAAGAATCGAGGCCACGTCTCCAGACCACATGTTCAGTTCGAGAGAATTTGGATCAATGAAGAGGTCACCATCCACCGTGATAAGAACTTTTTTTCCGACATGAATGTATCCCACCTTCGGTAGCTTAGCAACCACGTCGGGACCAACAACAATTCTCCAATGAATGGGAACGTTTTCATTGTACACATTCCAAAATTGACGATTTCCGACGCGCGGGGCTCCAAAGGTTGAGACAAATATCTCCTTTCTTGTCATTCCGAGCCTGAGGAAAAGGTCCATACTGCACACCGTGGCTAGGGCGCCCCCAAGCGAATGTCCTGTAAGGAATACTGGCCTTCTCTTTTCGTCTTGGAGCTTCTTGATAATCGAAAGAAGCCGTGGTCCAACGGCCGAGTACGCAACTGCAAATCCTTTATGAATTTTTGCTCGTCGCCAATCTCTGGTCTTCAAGATAGGGTTCTCTTTTGCAGCAGCGTCTCCCTCTGGGTCTTCCTCTCCAATTTGTGTGGGCAGCAGAGCGCGAGCATTAGAATACACTAAGTTAACATCTGTTTTGAGGTTCTTTGAAGATGTCGTTCCCTTAAAAGCAATCACAATTCTGTCTGCTCCGTCTACCACAAGCACATGAGTGTCAGAAACCTTGTCTTTGATGTAGTCTGCGACAGTGAACTTGAACACGTCTTGCGTTAGCTTGAAGTTATCGACCTTCGGAGTGTCCCAGTAGTATACGAGCCATGCGAAATTAAATAACGTGACATGCGTTTGCATGACAAAGCAATTAACACTGAGGTCTGAGACTACTCCGTGCAAAGAAGGAGGTTCGCGTTTGCGGTATGTGATAGGCTCAAGCTCGGACTTTTCTGCTCCAACCCCCTTTGGCATTTGGGGTACAAACCATCCTTTTAGGCCTAGTGCATCTGCCGGAAGATTGACATAAGCTTCGACTGTTGCATAGGCAAGAAGAAGTAGTTGAATACCGAGGACCATGTCATGAACATCGAAGTAGGAATACCGCAATCCCCTCAGCGTGAGTGCGAACACGTTGATTCCGTTTGGAAGACCGGCCAAGAGTATAATGTAAAGCACTGAGAAGACAGCGTAAAATGTTATGTTGTGGTACATAAAGAAGCGAAAACCGATTTGCTTTGTTCGATATTGTAGATAGTCAGCATTCTTCAGGACTTTCTTCGTTTTTTGGTATTCACGGCAAATGAACGCGGATAGGATTATTTCGAAGACAAATGTGAGGGTAGCATAAACAACTCCAGGCAGCGGCCACGTGTTCGCGGCACTGTACACGGATACCATACCGACGAAAGTCGCAAAGAAAAGCTCCGCAGGGTAGATCTTGTACTCGAACGTGACGACAATTTTGGAAGCGATATAGATAAGTAGCACGACGACTTTCGGGACGTAAAACCTCCAGTCTATCTTTGACTCCAGGATACCATAGGAATGAATGCTAGCCCAGATATAAAATACCGTTGTCGCAGTAAAGCCACTAACCCTCATAACGTTGGATACAACCAAAAGATTCTGACACCATTGCTTTTGCCCCCATTGCAACCATACTTCATTCCTGTGAAGAAGAACATCATGAATCTTCTTGATCGCAGGAAAGGGATTCATGTATATTACGATTGAGAAAAGAAGAAAGATGACCCAAATTTGTTCTTTTGTTCGGGACGTTGGTATCATTCCCATTATCCTCGTTGTGAATATAATACACAATGCAAGCGCATATACGAACAGCGGGATAGCTGCCACTTGATTAATCCACACTATAGCATCTGGGGGATCGTATTGACGGATATCGAATTTCCATCCTTGGTCTTTCGGAGTAATCCAGACATCTAAGAAGGCTGTATTCATCAGGACAACGAGTAGGAGAGTGAATAGTACACCTACTCCAACAAAAGCATGATGCCACCGTAGAATGGATTCAATCTGTCTCGCTTGGACAACTTCGAGCTTCGTGAATTGTCGTCTTGCAAGCGCCAAACTCAGATTTTCCGCTGCATCGGTATTTAAAGTCAAGTTCATGATATCATCTTCGTCGCTAGAAACATGCTCTGAAAATCGCTCATCACTCTTGAACGCGTCCAGATTTCCCCCCTCGAAACGAGGAGAACTTTTCTGTTCGGCATCTTGGTATGCACTGGTGTCCTTCGATGTTGAGTGAACATCGACTTTTGGGCCTTCGCTCATTTTCTGCAGTTATGCTTTTGGGTGCTTGTCAGCTTGGCTTGATCTCGGTAGATGCTTCTTTGACGACTACGAGTTACCAGTGCGGCCGTTCTGACAGAACTTGCCAGTCCGAAAAGAATCTCTGGTCTAAAGTCGATTCAGTAGAAATATAGCGATTTCACAGCTTCATGAATCTTGTCTCAGAAAAGGAATAATATCATATGATGCTCATGCGTGCCTGCGATGGGATAATTTTTTCCTGGTCGTAGATGCGACTGATACTTCAAAAAGCTGCATCATTAGTGTTGCCGCTTAATTGAGGAAAGCAGGTGTTGGGGTGAACCAAAGGATTTAGTGTCCTCTCCTGAGTATTTCGTCACGTCACTTCCACAACGTGTACGTCATACCTCCTTACGGATTGGTGACATATTCGTTTTTGTCTTTTTATTATGAGGCAATCAGTAATGATCAGGGCATATTTTCTTTACCTTTTTACGAGGGGGCAGAAGGTTGCACTATGATTTCTTGGGATATTTACGTCTGAGAGTTGACCGATGCGAAGAAAACGGGGTTTGCAAAGGCAAAATTCTTGCTGATCGGAAAACTGCTGTCATGCTGGTGAAAGTGAGAGAAGTTGGGGTAAGAGTGACCTGCGGTACTTTGCCCATGAAAATGCAACAGTTTTACGCGTGATTTGCAGCCTACAACATTTGGAGAAGGCATCAGTTCGATGGAACTCGTCATGAGCTCTTGCTGTGATTCTTTTTACTGTTCGTTAGCGTTAAGACCGATGGCCTTACAAATTTCTCTTCAATGTCGTAAAGAAGTGTTCCTCAAGTCTTCCCTCTTTTAGAAGATTCTTTGTGAGGAAAATTGCATGATCAGACATGAAGCTTCGCTCGGGGAAAAGATCATGGATATCTGCGTGCAGCTGGCGAAGCACTGTACGCACTACTGTAGCACAGTGCTGTGGCATGCGCTGAATGTACTGTAAGTGAGCGCATACTGTAAATGAGTAGCATGTAAATCTTGAAAAGCAAAAAATTCTATTCCATTCAGAAATGTCTAAATATCCAATAAAACAAGCCATACCCGAGGCATGTTAACTTTCACCCACAGGTGCTCTTGTTGTCCTGGCTGGTTGTGGTTGTGACTGCGTGGTCATTGGGATAGCCCTCTTTTTCCATCCGTTTCTGCTGTTGCATCGAGCTCGGCGATCAGCTACCCTAAGACACCCCCTCGCGAAACAAAACATCACGTCATGAGCGGAGAGACAAAGGTCGCCGACGTCGCGGCACAGTTGCGGAAAAAGATTCCCGTCAATCGCAGCTCGCTCATGAGAGCCTTCGAATGGTACCACAAGACGTACATCATCCCAGGCCGCTTCACGCCGGTCGTTCACGCGATGATCGGTATCGGCGTCATTGGCTATGCTATTGAATATCCTCATCTCAAGCACGAGCAAGAAGAGGAAAAGAAGAAGAAAACACAAATTTAGAGGCTAGCATTGGCGAAAGGGGGTGCGATTTGGCGCGTTTGTACGTGGCGCTTTGACTCGAATTGCCTGTTTATGCGCAGCCCGTTCTTCGAGGCGTTGCGTTGCATTGTATTGGTTGCAAAGATACGGCGAGTGACATTGTCGGCAACTGGAAAGACCTCGCGAATGCGTGATAGTTGAAGATAGCTGAAATCGGCGATGTTTTCGTAAACGTAACTTCATGTGAATGAGAATCAGACGAACATCGGTCTCCTCGGTCCGTGGGCAATGATCCCAGCGCGTCAATGATCTAAGCTTGTAACGAATAAACCAACAGGTTTTTGTCGAGCGTTTTTGAAGCTTTGCTTGCTCTTTGTCGTTCAATTCTGCTGTATAGCGTAGGGTTACCAAAGACACACATCCACATCGCCTTGTTGCCGCGAAGAGCTTCACAAAGCATATTCCCACACCGATATGAGCGCCGAAGTAGGTCTAGGCTGGAAAAATTATTGTGTTTACTTATAACGAGCGAGTCGCCTCCTCGTGAGAGTTAGTTCTGCAACGAGCGAGCCGACACGACCCTCTGTGGCCGTCTAGTGGGCGCCGGCAACCTCAGCGTCGCGCCTATCATGATATGATCGGAGGGCTCATCGGCATCCGGCAACGGCCCTTCGAAGCTGTCTCGCTTCGGCAACCGTATGACATCGACGATGTCAACATCCCTTGTACAAAAAAGGTAATCCAGAGTCTCGATAAAAGTAGCCTGGTTTTCGACCTTAGCATAGTTGGTAAAATCGGGCTCCTCGCCTAGAATCTCCTTGTACGCGCTCTTCATGGGCGTAAGCGGGGCGGGAAACCACTTTTCCGGGGGTGAGCCGTCCGGTGTAGATACGGGAAAACTGCTATGCTTTGGATCAACGTC
Source organism: Chondrus crispus (assembly GCF_000350225.1). NCBI lineage: Eukaryota > Rhodophyta > Florideophyceae > Gigartinales > Gigartinaceae > Chondrus > Chondrus crispus. The sequence goes on along the minus strand of NW_005179117.1, from coordinate 69,153 downwards.
GCCAGACAAAATCATGCTGTAGGATGCATCATCGGGCTTGATATTAAAGTCGCCGGCAAGCACGCCTAAATCTTCGCCGCACAGCCTCTGAAACGTCCGCACCGCAAGCGCCGCGTGGATAAGCATCACAGGCGGAGACCAGAAAATGCAAGGCATGTGGTACGTGGCGACGCATAGCTTTGCGCCGTTGGTCCTGGAGCGCAGCCTGGCAAAAATGAAGCGGTTATACCTCCCGCGCGCATGGTCCCACGGGTCCCTCTTCGCAATGCGGTTGGGCCTCTTAGGTCCGAAAAGGGCGTTTGCGGCGCGCTGCAGACGGCCGCACACGTTGGCGATGGCCTTGGCGACGCCCTCGGGGCGGCGCTTGCTCGGCCAGCCCATGCGATCAGTGAGTCGCTCAATGCGCAGGTCGACAGCTTCATACAAGTCAAGCGGGAAGGCGAGGCCCTCGCCCATGTAGCCGTTGAAGTAGCTGCCATGCGAGGCGAGGAGTAGATGGAAGCCGCGATTCGCGAAAAAGGTATGCAGATGGCCGCTCCAGGCGAGCGAGACCTCCTGCAAGCAAATAATACTCCGCGAGGCGACTGGACCTTCTAACTTTGCGAGGATGCGTCCTAGCCGTGTTGCGGCGCGCAAATTGGAGGGGTCGCAGGCCGGAAAGTGGGTGGGATCTGCCAGGGAGGAGGAGAGGAGGTTGTACGAGACGATGCGGGAGAGGACAGGGGCGGAGACGGACTTAATGGCGAGCTGCTCGAGCTCGGGCGAGGAGGCGAATAGTCCCTCCGGGCCGTTGTCAGCGGGGAGAGAGCCACCGCCGCTAGTGCCGTTGGCGCTCGAGCCGGAGCCGCGCAAGGGGGGGCGCGAGCGAGAGGAGAAAGGACGAGAGGAAAATTGCGGGGCGTGCGAGGGGCGCCAGTGACGGAAGGGAAGGGCGGCGCGTAGGTGATAGAGGGAGTTGGAGATGGGGAAGGTTAGCGACGGGAAGGGTGGGAGGAAAGAGAGGTGGCGGGCGTGAAGGACGGACATTGCAGGGATGGGGGAAACTCGGCTGGCGGTTTCGCGTGGCGACAGGGGGAATAGTGAGGGTGAGGGTTGACGAAGAGCAAAAGTCGTGTGCTGAAGTCATAAGTGTGGTGCGGCGGTGAGGGAGGTGAGAGGGCGGGATCTGCGGGGTGGAGCCGTTGGGAAAGGCGTGTGATAGGTGGTGGCGGTGCTGGGAAGGGATCGTGGCGAACGAATGGAAAGGTTGCAATCTATCAATCTCCGGCTGGAGATGGTCGCGATCAATTCTAGCGGATCCGGATTGCAGAATTGCAATGAATCGCTGTGCCGTGGAGGCATAATTGGCTCTTCTTGCGACCAGCCCGTCTCTCTGGTGTCGAGCTTTACAAAATCCCAGCGATAGAGCGGGGGGTCATGTCCGGTTTGCAACGGGATGGGCGAGCCGCTTGTTGCCGAAATGAAGTGCATACTTTAGCTCCCTCATGTGAAACTCAGGCTGGACTGCAAAATGCATGAATTAAACTCGGCAATAGAATATATATATATCTTTTCATCGGTTGCATGTTGGGCCACAATGGAAGTTGGAGAAGTCCATGAAAAGTTACTCTACTCGAAGATATCTACTTGTTTTCTTTACCTGTGTCGTTGGATTGAAGTGCGTCAAGCGAGCAAAATTCAGGCTTCAGAAAAATGCCTGCCTCGTAGAATATTTTGAGTAGACCTCGCAACTTGAATCACGTAATGTCCTGCTTAGTCATTTTTCTCGTCTAGACTGCTCCTCAAGCACACTGACGACTATTCGCACTGAATCAATTTTAGAGTTAAAAGTACTTCTAAAACGACTCTCTGTCCTCATACGAAGCGTCATATCGTCCAGACACCAGCCGTGAAGCTTTTGCGGCGAAGGACGCTCCACGTAAGCGACGGCAATTCTCGAACACGGGCCACGTCGCCTAAGACGACGCGTCGAGCGCGGGAATAGCAGGGAATCTTCCACTAAGCTTTACGCCCAGCGTGACGTCAAAGTGTCCAGCAAGCGGGCGGTTAGCGACACGTCGTCGGAGGTGCAAGCGCCGCGGGTCGAAAGTTCGCAGCTATCGCGGAGACCCCCGCCCGACTTGGACGGCCCCCGCACAGCTGCGGCACTCGGACGCGGCGTGCGGGTTGCCTTGGCGGCGCCGGTGATACTGTAGAGGGAGGTAGATTCGGCGAGGCCACGAGAGAGCTGCGGGCGCAGTACGTCACACGTCGGGCCGTCCTCGTCGCAGAGGGGCGGGCACCATCACACGACGGGGGCAGGTTACATGCACCCGCGCGGCATTGCGCGGCGGGGCCGTGCCATTGAGGAAGACCGCATTGCTGGCGCGTACTGCTTGAATCCGTTCCCTTGTCTTTCAGGGTGTACTGTACAGGGGGGACGCGCAATAGTGCCGCTTTCATTATTGCCACCCTCGAATTAGTGCCGCCAAAACCGGCAGACACAGGTTCTGCCACGTGTCATGCACGACGTCGTCATCGGCCACTCCTCACGCGCCTCAGCTCTTTGGTGCAATTGGTGACGTGATGGCACCTCACTCAATGACCCTCACATGAATCCTGAAAAGAGAATCAGTCTGCCAGTGATGCTATGATGGATGATTGTGTGGCTGAAGACGAGTGTGAAATACGGAGAGGCGGGCCGTACCGAGTGCTGTAGTGCTAGCAAGGTTGTTTGGGTCTTTGGAGAGTCTGGGTGTGGAGTGCGATGTGAGCAATGCCTTATCGCACTTGAGGTCCGCAAAACGAGCTTTTCTAGAAGCTAGGCATGAGAGACAGGGTCAAAGGCAACAACAGCAGACTCTAATAGCCCATTAACAGAGTTCTGGCCGGGTAGTGATTCTGCTTTCTGATTGTGCCGCTCCGAATTAGTGCCGTATTATTAGTCTTTACACAGGGCGGCACTAATGCGTAGGGTTGACTGTATCAACTTTTTTTTCCAGGTTGAAAAATCTCACGCACTGATTGAATTTCTATCCACCCCTCTCTGCCGACCCTCTTTTCTTTATTGAAGGAGGGAATGCGCAGATGCAACCACCCCGACATTTACCCGTAGCGGGAACACCTGTGTGTTCAAACGAATCACCCAACCGCAAATGATATCACCTCCTTCGTTTCCCTACAAAACCGCGTAACTTCCCTCGCATTCTCATAGCCGCACCCCCGTCTCCTGGAACCATACTCCCACTCAACTGCACCATGCGCATCCCCTTTTTCTCTTCGGCCCCACCGTCCTCCGCTACGCGCAAAATCACTCCCCTCACGCGTCTCCTCGAGCACGGTCTCAACGCCGTCAAAACCTCTAAGTACTCGCTCGTCAACCTCCTCCCCCTTGCCATCTGCGACCAATTCCGCCGCCTCTCCAACTTCTACTTCCTCATCGTCTCCATCGTCTCCTTCGTCCCCAACATTTCCCCTACCTCCCCCGTCTCCACCACCCTCCCACTCCTTGTCGTCGTCGGCTTCGGCCTCGCCCGCGACCTCTGGGAAGACCTCCAGCGCCGCCGGGATGACGCCGTCGTCAATGCCACCTCCATCATCACCCGAACGCCCGCACAGACCCCAAAGACCAGCCCTGTCACCTCGCATCACCCCAGCGCTGCTTTCTTTGAACACCAGCCCACCCTCGTCGCGGTGGAACATGCCTTAAGGCCGGCTAGAGACCTCGCCGTCGGCGACGTCGTCCTCGTCTCTCGCGATGACCCCTTCCCAGCAGATCTTCTTCTTCTCCATGCTGCCGCGGCCCCCTTGTGCTACGTTTCCACCGCCAATCTGGACGGCGAGTCCAACCTCAAGCGCCGTGCTGTCCCGCCGGTTTTGCAAGTTGCCAAGCTTCCACCACTCCACGAAATCACCGTCACAGTTCCCGCCCCGTCGGATGACCTGTACGCGTTCTCCGCGGCGATGCAAGTAGGAGGCGGGCAGCCCACCTCGCTCTCGGTGGATAATCTCTTGCTGAGAGGTTCGATACTGAGGAATACCCCATACGTGTATGGACTCGTCCTGTACAATGGCCAAGACACCAAACTCGCGAGGAATATGCGCAACCCACCGAGCAAGCTTGGTGGCATTGAACGCATGATGAACCGAGTTGTCGTTGGTTTGTTTTCAATACTCGCCGTCGTCACCGCCATATTTGCCTTCATTGCTGGCCATTGGCAGGGAGAAGAGGGGGCCGACCAGTGGTACATGGGAAAGGACAGATTGCTCTCGGGGTCATCAGTTGGCTTCCGATCGCTTGGCACGTATCTCATTCTATTTCATTCGTTCGTGCCCGTGTCGATGTTCGTCACCCTCGAGTTTGCCAGGATCATCCAAGGCTGGTTTATCGGCGAGGATAAGAAGATGCGGACGAAGGGGGTGTCAGTCAAGAGCAAGTCCAATAACCTCAATGAATCACTCGGATATGTCGAGCATATCTTTAGTGACAAGACCGGAACGCTCACGGAGAATGTTATGCGATATGTAGCCTGCAGCGCAGGGGGCAATGTTTACGACGAGCGCAGAGCGCCAGGGTGTCTTGCGAGCGCAATCAGAGACGGTGCGGAGGAAGTGCGCAACTTCGTACTGGCAATGGCGGTGTCGCATGATGTCGTTCCTGAGGTGGACGAGGCAGAAGGGAGCGTGAGCGTGCCAGACGATGGGCTGCGGGGAATGCCGGACTTTCAGGGCGAAAGCCCTGATGAAGTCGCGCTGGTTGAGGCAGCGTTCGCAGCGGGGATAGAACTCCAGGGGAGAACGGCCGATACGCTTGTCGTGAAGGAGTCGTGGGCTGAAACGGCGAGCACGTATACGATCCTGGCAAATCTGGCGTTCACATCAGAAAGGAAGCGGATGAGCACTGTGTTGCGCTGTCCGGACGGGCTGATCCGGATTTTCACGAAGGGGGCCGATATGGTCATGCTGGATTTACTTTCGCGCAGTCCAGCTTTTGTGAGCCTCAGTCGAGATACAGATAGCTTTTCCAAAGAGGGTCTGCGAACACTGGTGTTCGGGTCTCGTGTTATTTCGGAGAATGAGTACGAGCAGTGGAAGTCCTACTATGCAGAGGCGACAACAGCGATAGAGGACAGAGTGGAAAGGGAGGCCGAAGTGGCGGCTATGATCGAAAAGGATTTGGACTTCGTCGGGGTGAGTGCCGTCGAGGACAAGTTGCAAGAAAACGTGGCCGATACTGTCCAGTTTCTTCGAGAGGCAGGAATGAGATTCTGGGTTTTGACGGGAGATAAGAGGGAAACCGCTGAGAATATTGGATATTCATCTAAGTTGATAGACAGCAAAATGGCGATCATTCACTTGCAATGCGAATCTTCAGCCGAACTGCATGAAAGGCTCTCACAGCTTCTGCGGGAATGCAAGGATAACTCTTCAAGCAATGCTATACCCAACGCCTTTTTACGTCGCTCACAGAATGGCAGTAGAGACAACGCCCAGTCCAACCCTCGTGCTCACCATCGCCGTCGTTCAAGCCTTGCCAGCGGCAATTTAATTGCGGCCTTGACCCTGCGATCCATTGATCATGGTGTAGAATTTGAAATGGGAATGGTTATTGACGGTGAAACTCTTGGCTTTATTGAAGGTCAGGAGCTTGAGGAACTGTTCTTGGAGGTTGCAGACCTTTGCAAAACAGTGATTTGTGCAAGGGTGACTCCGATCCAAAAGGCAAAGGTTGTCAAGCTTGTCCGCACGTATGACCACTCAAGCACGCTTGCGATTGGTGATGGTGGCAACGATGTTTCAATGATCCAAGAGGCACATATTGGAGTTGGCATAAAAGGCAAGGAAGGATCTCAAGCGGCTCGGGCCGCGGACTACTCGATGGGAGAATTTCAGCACTTACGGCGACTTCTTGCGGTGCACGGGCGATTTTCTTACATCAGAACTGCGGGGATTATCAACCTTTCGTTTTACAAAAACATTTTCTTCACTACTACGCAGATTATGTTTCAGTTTTTCTGTTTTGCATCTGGCACAACATTTCACAACCAATGGATTGTCACAGCCTGGAACAGTATGTTAACACTTGCTCCGCCATTCTTGTTTGGTATTTTTGAACGAGATTTGGAAGAAGACACCGTGATGCGATTTCCGTCGGTTTACTCTTCAAATCGCAACCATCGTCTTTTCAGCATGAGAACTGTGCTAGAGTTTACTATTGCCTACAGTATTTGGCATGCAACTGTCGTCTTCTTCATGACATACTTCTACTTTGGACGAGTAGAACCCATCGTGTTTTCGAATGGACATGATGCAGGATTTCGCCTGGTTGGATTGGCAGTATCAACCATGGCAGTTCCTATTGCGCTATCAAAGTTTTTGTTGAGCAGTCACTTATGGACCGCGGCAGTACTTATTGGTTGTGGTGTTTCGTTTGGTTTATTGTGGGCTCTTATCCCAGTATTTACTAGCCTGGCTCATGAATATGCACTAGAAGGGGTCCTTGCCAAGCTTTTTTCAAGCCCAACCTACCACTTGCTATGGCCGATCGTCTTTGCTACTGTTTTTCTACCCGATTTTTTCGTGATCATGATTCGGATGAATCGCAAAGCAAATATGGTAGGTCATCTACAACGGTGGGAGACTCTGCAGTCAGCGAGAATGTCAAAGAGTCCTCATAGTTAGTACCTCCATGCCATACTTGTCCATAAGATGCTGACAGTAATATTTCAAACATAGACTTTGCCCACACAACGTTAACTTATGTAAAAAAAAATGGCGACAACTAAGAACTCGGTAGCTGCCGAGGAGCTTAGGATTTTCAAAAGATGACGCGGTTTTCTCTGTAGAGACCCGCTCGCAACATGTCAGCGAAGAACCATAGACCTCCTTGTAGCTTGGCAATGAGAAAATTCGCCTGGGTAGCTATATACAGATTTTTAACAATCGACAGGTCCGGTTTTGATTTGAAGCTTTACGTTTCATCTCTATCTTTAAATGGAAGTTTTGACGTCGGAGACAGAAGACTGTCTACCAACGAAGTAAGTCCTATATTCTCATCGCTTAATTCAGCATATCTTCGTTCCATATTTTGGAACTGGACTTTGCTTTTGATCCTGCTGCGCCTCGCACTTTCCCTATTTCTTATTGCTCGCTTAAGTTTCATCTCCTCTGCTTGTAGCTTTGCATGCTTGTCACCAGATGATTTCCCAGTTATTGATTTTTGTCTTTTCTTTCGTTGCATCGACAAGTGAGAGCTCTCATTTGCTTCATGCCTTGGCCTTCCTCTGCACCTCTTATCCTTGCTTATTAGCTCAATGTGATCTGACAGAATAGCGCTCCCATTGCATAAGATGCCTTTGGGCTGAATGGTGGACCTCACAGCCACTCTTGAAGCTTTGGCAATGTTGCCGAAGCCACCGTTTGATATTTCCACGTCCGTGATAGGCGCATCGAAAGGGAGCTTCCTTATTTTACCCATCTCACTCTTTGCCGCAGGCCAGCATTGTCTAGAAGGCGTATCGAGTATAAACTCAGAAATGTCCGAACTGTTCAGAAATTGATCTGAACGACCAGGAGAGGAATGCGGTGACGTTGTGGAAGTGGAAAGCTTTGATAGATTCCCTCGTTTTGAGGTTCTTTCGTTGTCCTTATTTTCCCGAACGTTCATTTTCGACACTACCTGCGGGGTCTCGGCGATCGCGATATTTTGACATGGCGTTCTCAGCGGATCAAAAGATTCTCCATGTGGAGTACAATCCGAATCAACGCCAGTGTAAAACATACCTAGACTGGTATTTTGCGTCCCTTCGACCTCACCCATTAAATCCTGGGCATTACTTGCGTAAATGTTTTCAGTAAATAATGGAATCTGATCACCTGTCCTCTCCTGAAAATTAGATAACCCCACACTGTTACGAAAGAGATCGACGTCTCTTGGGGACTCTGTTCTACCCAAAATATGCTGATTGCATGGTGCAGTCCTCGTCTCTCGAAGCCCTTTATCTTCCCGCTTCATGTCTCTTAACATACTCTTCTCGCCTTTTCTGGGAACTCTCCTGGATAAGGTTGACTGAACATGACGGTTTGTAATGTGGGCTTCACGGCACTCTGGCACGTTTTGTCCTTCACGAGACTCTCGTTTTGTCAAAGGTTTCAGAACATTCGCAGTCTGCCTCGGTGAGATGAGTGAGAATCCATTCTCTAGAGCATGCGCAACTTCTCTTCGTCGAGAAAGAAAAACTGCATGCGCTTGCACTATTTGCTCTGCGTCGCTCTCAGTCCCAGACAAACATTCGTCGTGCTTGTGGTGCACATGAAGAGTCGCATCAGCACCGAGTTGAGATGTATGCGAAGGATTAATATCAGGCAAATTCCTTGCTCGGACATTTTCAGAGCTTGAACCTATGTCCGAGGCGCCAAGGCTTGCATGATCTCCATTTCGCGACAATACTTCTTTGTCAGTAGTGCAGTTTTGATCATGATCCATAGTGCCAAGAATTTTTAAAGTTGATGGTATAAGCTTATCGCAAGGTATCACAGAGTCACAAGAGTTCAAAGTAGCAGAGAAGTTCAGCAGGTGCTACGAAGAGAAAATACTCCCAACGGACATCCGAGAAGTATTTCCGAAAGACTGAAATTGGACTTTCAGAAGACGTCTCCTGCAGGCGGCTGCAAGGAAATAGTTAATATTACTACACTACACGCCTAATTAATATTTCTTGGACCAGTTTCTCTGAAAAATACCGCAGCAATTGTATCTGCAAAGAATTCGAATTGGTTGACCATTTCATTGCTCTCATGAGCTGTGTTCGCAATTCTGTACAAAAGCCATAACTTATTTGGAACAAGACGGCAATCCTTCGGATTCAGTTGAAATCGCACTTATCCTGAACCATTGTCAAGAGTGCAAATGTTTTGATTCACAGGGCAGATAAAGAGCTGACAAAGGTAATTTCGGAAGCATTCGAGTGAATATCCAGATGCCGAAATCGTCGCACCCTTAACGATCTTCATTCCCGCATTTAAGGCAGGTAATTGGCTTTTCGATGTCGTTAGTATGAGAAACCGCTAACACCATGCAATATTGGAATGGTTTCAGTCATTAGTAGGAAGCGGGACTGATAAAAACGGAAGACTGTCTATTGCGCAGAACTCTAGACTTCAACTGCAGCCAATTATTCAGTGCTCTGACGAACAAAGTTAATCTTCATTCTACACATGATATATCGTAAAGCATAAAATGTGAGCTTAGTTATACATTTTGGTAGTTCACGTGCGGCAACGCATCCAACGGTTCCTCTCTAAACCATGTATCTCTTTGAAAACGCCTCTTCGACTCTACTCTACAAACGTGTTTTGTTCTCACAAGAAGAGGGGCCTTTCAAATGAACCTCCAGGCTGCCAGGCTATACGTGTTATAGAAATGAACCAATTCAGGCATTGTCGTGTGAGAATGATGCTTGATGGCTCTGATCCAGTCGTCATGTAAGACTGGCTTATCAATGAGTTGGCTTTCAATTCTGAGAACATTAAGCCTCTCCACGGTCGTGGCAAGTATCGATTCCATTTAGTCTACACAAGATATGATGCCCTCCGTAGAAGAAACTCTTGTCCTTGATTATTTATCACGGGGTTGGCCTCTTATATCAATAAACTACTATCTGTTTCATACAATTTAGTATCAACTTCTCTTTACAGATGAATTATAATCTGTGGTTGTCGACGTCTTTGCGACCAAAAAGCAGTGACAGGTAGTCAGCGGAGGAGTAGGAGAGGTTATCTGAAGAATGACAGCATTCATGACTCTGGCGCTAACGGCCGTGGGGAGCAAGATGTACAGACCAGTCCCATCGCTAGGTAGCAGCAAATCGAGCAGAAATTTCATGGGTGATTTCTGCGGTTTTCTTCTCAATTCACGAAACTGTATCAATAAAAAGAGAGCGTCGCCAGTTCAAATGAATGGGTTTCGTTTTTGCATTTGCTCTCGGGAACCAGAGAGATGCCTTTTCAAAGACAAAAATATTCATGAAAACTCTTGGCTCATTCTTAACCCAGCACATATCACAAACTTCGACAGGGCTCGCAACTCTTAGGCGAGGTGCTCTTTTTCTTCAGCAAGCGGGGTAAGTGCATTTGTGAAGACACTGGAACATTGCTATATTTTTGCTGTGGGTGAGAGAAGTCATATCGAACTGTTGTTGAGGCGACCTAGAAACAGGCACCGATATCTCATAGTTCAACAAAACCTTAGCCAACACGCAAGGTAGAGAATAACCAGCCGTAGCAGTTCCACAACCACGAGCTTGCGCCAAGGTCTAGAATATCAAAGGTCCCAAAATGGTCAAACTATTCCCCGTCGTCGGTACCCTACTTTCCATTGTTTCACTTGTCTTACTTGCAGTTGGGGCAGCGACAAATAAGTGGGTGGTCATGGACAAGACAAATACCGAGTTAAATCCAACGACTGTGAATTCGAAACTTGGCATTCAAGACAAGCAAGTAGGAGTTACATCTTCAACTTCAGATATTACGTACAGCGTGTCTCATTACGGACTTTGGATTGGATGCCACGTAGAACATAAGGGGGCTGTTTCTTGCTCCTACATTGGCTCCCGTTGCTTCTCGAATGTGTGCTGGATCCGGAAGACATCTCGGTCAAGAACGAAGACATGCCTTGACACTAGGGTAAGCAGCGTTCCGAACTGCACTGCGTATCAGGTTATTCGGGCGTTCGTGACACTCGGAGCTCTGGCAATGATTTGTGGAGTTGCGACACAACTAGTTAGTTTGTTGACGGTGAATCGGTCGTTGGCGATGCTTGCTGGGTTGATCATCTTCCTGGCTGGTTTGTTTGTAATGGTGGCATTTGCGATCTTTTACAGCGAAGAGGTTGCCAAATCGGGACTACGTGGTGTTGGACACATAGGGTACAGCCTTAAACTGATAACGGCAGCATGGCCCTTGATGTTGCTGTGCGGATTGCTATCTTGCTTTGCAGCAAGTATGGGCTTACGGCACAAAGAGATATCTGATTATAGTGCAAGCAATTATTGAGAGGAGGGGGACTGCATCGGCCTGTTCAAGGCTAGAACGAAGTCGCTTCGAGTTATTAACGAGAACGGTGAAATTGGCTATCAAACCCACATGTGTGGACCATTGGTACATATGCTCTGCTGCAATTTTGTTGGTTGGTCCGTTTCAAAAATATCTGGGAGCAATCAGCGAATCCATGCATGCGGGGTAGCAGAGGGCAGATTTTTTGTAAATGGTATAATTTCGTCGAAAAAGTTTCCGGAAAACAACATACTTCTTCCAGGGCATTCTTGTCCGTGACCTCAACCCTCCCAGATTTCCCGCGGTAGCAGCTCAGCCCATCTAAGCGATTTCTCTTCCTTCGTATTGTTGTAGAGATAACTCGGCGCCATTGACAGTTGCATTTGAACTTCTGCTTGGCTTCACGTGAAGAAAAGGATCGCAGAAGGCTTGAGATGTGAGAGAACTGATGGCATTTGTTCCGCTTTGTCCAACACCTTTCTGTCCCCGCGCCCCCATACGCGGCTGGACTAACACCAAGCCCTCGCACTTGACGAGGCATTCGCGCACATATCAGCTGGGACGAAGGACGTTAACTGCAACCGCTACAGAACAGGGGAAGGGAAACAGTCAATATTTGCAAGAGCGATCAAAGTCGCTGCGTCTTCAGCGCTACTTTGAGACATTCAATTGGCGCGGACGAAAGATTAATTTTCGCGAAGACGGCCCACATGAGAATACCTTACCTGTTCTCATAATTCACGGCTTTGGCGCTTCAATTAACCATTGGCGAAACAACATTCCCGCAATAGTCGATTCCGGTAGATTTCGGGTGTATACAATCGATCTGCTCGGATTTGGGGGCTCTGACAAGACCAGCCCGGAAGAGGTCGAGTATGGAATCCCGTTGTGGAAAGAATTGGTTGTCGATTTCATCAATGCCCAGGACCATGAAGACCAATGGTGTCTCATCGGAAACTCCATTGGTTCGCTCACTGCACTGGCTGCCGCATCTGAACTCGGGGAGGAACGGGTGCGAGCTGTCGCGCTGATGAACTGTGCTGGTGGGCTGACCAGTTTCCGATATTCAGAACTCAATCCACTACAGGCGATTCTTTTGCGTGTTTTCAACACACTGTTGTTTAATCGTTTCACGGGACCTTACCTGTTCGACAATTTTCGCAAGCAGACGAATATTGCCAAAGTTCTGGAACAAGTTTACATAGACAAGAAAGCGATCTCCGAGGATTTGCTCGAAATTCTTTGTGAACCGTCTATGGATGAGGGCGCATGTGACGTTTTCCTCGCCATTCTCAATGCAGAACCGGGCCCAACACCAGAAGAGCTCTTAGCTAAGATGACTTGGTGTCCTATGCTGGTACTGTGGGGAGAGCGCGACCCCTGGACGCCGTTACGACAGGGTGTTCACCCTGGTATTCGCTTCCCGGACTACCATCCCGGAATTGATTTGCAAGTCATTCCTAACGCGGGGCATTGTATCCATGATGAATGCCCAGAAGCGGTGAATGAGATTCTCGTGCCATTCCTGTTGGAACCAAAGCTCAAACCAGCAGAGAGCAATTCCAGCGAAGGTAGTCCAACTAGCAAGGACAGCGCCATGCAGGCTTCGTAGCCACCATTCCAATAAACTAGTTTTCATATGAGGTCAAATGACGAAGCCCGCTCTTTAGGTAATGTGCGGAGGTACTGCACGCATTTTTAAGGTGTGCCTTCACGTGTACGGCTTGTGTGTTATTTTCATCCGCTTTCTGCTGATATGCCTTGTCCATCCTCGCGTGGAAGAGCCGCCGCCACTTTACATTTCGACAGACTCATATGGTCCACCAACACACTGGAGCTACATAATTAATGATACATGTCGGTTGTCTCCATCTCCCAACGTAACAGGAAAGAAATCGCCTCTTCGCCACGTTACCTACTTTCATGATTATAGCGGCCGAACCGTTTGTCTGCGGCACCCAATCCCTATCTACATTCCACTTGACGACACGAAACCGCTTGTCCAAGCTTCTACTTGCTGTGGCTTTCTCAACTTTCCGCAAGGCGCTGCGCCGTCCTTTTTGCGTCGCCTTTCATTTCCCCTAATCTCTTCCTTATTCTTGCCATTTTCAGTCTTTCAAAGAATTGCTCCCTCGCAATTGATCTAACCACTCTAATGTATTCGTCGATAGAAAGCATTCGCTTCGCAATGGCCTGATCTGCAGCATCTAACGCGTCTGTCAGAGCGGAATCCCTAGCTCTGCACTCCATTTCCTGCTCGCGCAATGCGTGCCTTGGTCTTGTGTCGACATCAATATCGGCGCCGTGCAAAGGCGGATGCCAAGCGAGCCAGTTATTGAGGTCTTCGACCTTACTTGTCTCCTCCGCTAGACTGATGCTGAGCTCCTCGTCTGCGGTGCCCGCTTCCGCAAGGGCGACCTTCTGCGATTGGAGCAGCCTTGCGCTCGTGTCTCGTATAAGCATGACATCGCGGGATTTTTCCGTTGCCGACCGGGTGAGTGCGGTATTCATCTTTGTGGAGAGATAGGATATGAAACTGGAACGTAGGTCGGTAGTGGACAGAGGGTACAGCGGTTGGTCCAATGTAAGCGACGTAGTAGGGCGTACTGGTGGTGGTCCATCGGGTCGTGGTTGCGGGCGTGGGAGGCATTGAGGCGGAAGCTTTGAATATACGGGGGGCTTGGTCTCAAATGCCTGGACGAGCGAGCGAACAAGACCGAGGACGGACGATGTGTCAGGTTTCCATTCTGACAGGTAGGGCATATAGACAAGCCCGTTAGTAGAGTCTACATGCGGGTGTCTAGTTCGCAAGACCATTGCACGCGTCGGTACGACGAAAGCGAGCGGCGGGCCCACCGGATGGTACGGCATGACCCACAGATGAACAGGAATCTTGTACGGATGACCCTTGTATCGAACCGGGACGGTGCCGTGAAGCGCGAGCAACAGGGTGGAACGTCCATCTGAAGCGATGAAGGAATCGACGATGGGCCTCAGGGAAGGGAAGTGGTTGGTGGCTTCGAAGACGTCGTCAGCGACGCGGAGCTCATGATGCGCGGCGTAGGCACGGGATTGTCGCTGTGGAGGGTGTTAGTGAGACGACTTGGGGTACCGGGGAAATGGAGGAGGGCAGAGGATGGAGGATGTTTGGGATGGCACGTACGACGCTCGTGAGCAGGCTGATGTGCGCCGGGGAGCGGGCCGAGGGGCGGCGCTGCGAGAGGACGGGCGGGCCGCGATGCGCGGCGGAGGGGCCGAGAGTGGCCATGACGTTGTGCGGTGTCGCGACGAGGGGGCTCTGAGCGGGAGGCGACGGCGGGTGCAAGGGAGGCGGAGGAGGGTACGGACGGAATAGGACTGAAGAGGTGGAGCGCTGGTGAGTGTGTAGACAGAATGCCCGTTTAGCCGCGGTACACGTAGGAGGCCGAGGAGGTGGTTTCTCGCGCGCTTCCGGTGGTCGCGGGCTAACGTAGTGTCGGCCTCGGTTGTGTCTTCGGTGTCCGAAGTTCGGACAACAGAGGTGAGGCTGTTGCTGCCTGCTCCTCACTTTTGTTTACAGTGGTTTACACGGCAGTGAGGTCACCACTCATTGGCTTTTGCCGGAACAAGACATACTGTTGTCATTGTTTCTCTCAGTTTCTTACAGTATATTTTCTACAGTACTACGCATTGCCTTACAGCTCCCTCCTCCCGTGTCCACAGTCTTTCACTTTGAATTCATGTTGGTGGGGCTTTCGTTTCGTGTCGCTCCGTTCCGCTTTGTCATCAACAAACTTTTAGTTCATGTTACGCCCTTGTTACGCTCAATGTTAGAGACAACCACTTGCTACATAATCGAATCCTCATCGTACAAATTTGACCCCATTGCCCTCCTCCGCGGCCACATCCGCCCACAGCGGTTGCCCGCCCATTTCCTTTGCAATAGTCTCGGCGTTCTCATCGACACGCTGCTCCCGCAGCACCCTAGTCACCGCCCTCAGTCTCTCCTCCGCCATCTTTCTCTTCCCCTCCACGTGCGCCGTCATCCTCTTCTCCTCCTCATCCCTCCGTTCCAACGTATTCAGTAAATGTTCCACCGAGCCCTCCGTCTCCACGCGCAGCTCATGCTCCCTGCTTAACAGCTCCTCCAACCTCGCAATCTCTCTCATGCGCCAATCCCCGCCCCCTTCCTCCTCCTCTACCTCCTCCCACCCCGCCTCCAGCCTCTCCCCCCTCGCGATCCGCCCCATCAAGTCAAACCCGGCCTCCTCAGCCCCCGGCCTCTCCTCCACCGCCTCCCGCCCACCTCCCCGGTCGCGTTCCAGCTGCACAATCCTCAACCGCAGTTCCACCACCTCATGCCTGAGCCGTTCCGCCTCCCTCTTCGCGGTCGCCAGCCCCGACCCCGGCCCATCGTCCTTGACGGCCCTGACGCGCTTGGCCATCTCATCCCTCTGCGCGTACGCCTTCTCCACTCTCCGTGCCATGCGCTTCATCGCGTTGACCTTCTCCTCCACGCACGCGCGGCTCTCCTCGGCCTCCTCGCGCGCCTTGCCGATCTCGGCGTCCTTGACGGCCGCTGCTGCGCGCAGCCGCGCCATCTCCGTCGCCGCCTCCTGCAGCTCGCCACGCAGCCGCTGCACTTCCGCCGCCCCCGGCGCCTGCTGCAGCCCCGGCGCCTGCTGCAGCACCGGCACGCCGCTCGTCCCCGAGTGGTACGACAGCGCCGACACCGCGCGCGCGCTCTGCATGCCGCGCACACCCCCGCTCACCGCCTCCACCGTCCGCCGTGAACACCCCGCCACTCCGCGGGACCCCGCGCTTGGCATCCCCCGCTGCAAGATCGACGTCGTCCCGGACGGCGACGGAGAGACGAAAGGGCCCGCGGGCGCGCGCGGACGCCGCCCGAAGCGCGAGAAGACTGGCACGGATGGCATCGCGCAGGCTGTCAGGCTGGCCTGGCACTTGCGAGTGGAAATTGGAGCTGATGTTCGGCGTGAGGAAGGGTTCGGTTGATGAGGAAAATGCTTCGGAGAGAAAGAGTGCCTCTCTCCAGAACGGTTTTAGAAGAATTGTGCACGTTGAACGACGGAGTAGCAGATAAACAATGCCAATGTAAGCGAGTGCGAAAATACGTATCTACCAGGGAGGTGGACGGGGCTGTAGGCGTGGGCATAGGCCTTCTGCTCCGTGCTTATGAGCCAAAGCTCATCGCCTTGGACACATGGGGCTTGCATAAGTGGCTATTTGCATATGTGGCACGGAGCAATGCATCGTCTACACCGGCAGAGGCAGAAATCTGTTACCCGCCATGATCGCCAAGGGAGACTACGTACTAAGTGGCCGCTGTCTCAGGAGGCTGCATACTGTATCATACGCACACCGTATAAAATAAGCTGTGCGAAAAAGCCGCCTTATCGCCCGGCAGCAGTTTGTTTTGAGGGGAGCACGTGCCTAGTTGCGAGAGGATGACTCTTGCGAACACCTATCTACTGTGGTCCTTCAGTTACAAATTTAATCGGATTGGCTGGCTGTGAAGTAGACCAGATATTTGCGCCAGTTCTGCATTTGCCAGTTTCAAAACTCTTGCGCCCGCACTTAACCGCTGTTTGGCCTAAGATGGATTCTAAGCCACAATTTGAATGCTGCCGGCAGAGCGGGAAGTCTTCAAGCTGAAGGTCATGAGATTCCAACAGAAAAGTATTGAAAACGTTGAAGTCCAACCAACAAAGCGTCCGTTCCACTGCCCAGGCCTTTCTCGGTAGATATAAGGTACTCTACACTCCTTACGCGCCTGTGAAAACGATGCAGTCGTTCGCTAGCCTGTCGCATGATTGCTGGCGAGGGTCTCAGCTATCTCGTCCAGAAGCTGTGCAGGGACCTGACCTTACAAACCGAATCCGCTTGTCAAGGGAGCATACCGTACAACATGGCACGCGCAAGGCGGAGAGTCGGGGTCGTTGCTCGCAACAAGGCATCTCGAGATTACGTGTGATTTTTGAATTTGGCGGCAAAAGCGTGAGTAGCGGTGTTTTCGTACGATCTACAACGCGATTTGAACCTGGTGTGTACAGTACGTAGATGCCGTACGTTCCTGTTTCCGCAGAAAATACGCGGGAATACCGAACCCGCAAACTTGCAATCAACATACAGGATGTGATTTGCCGCTGGGCACGTACTGAAGACTTCCACTGTACTGATACCGTCCAGTAAGTAGGTTTGCCCATGGGAATGCTTGTCCCCCTCGTGTTGTCTGGTGCTTCGAGGCGTTACGCTCAAAGACGTGCGAGCGCGGTACGAAACTGCCTTGCCGTTACGTTTTTCTCGCCGTGCAAGACAATGCAGTGTATTGTAGCCAGTCTGCAGTGCTGCGGAATGTGCAAGGCGCTGGAATCTTTGACAATTTTGAAGGAGGCTGGTCCTTCCCGCGGTGGATGTGGCTGCAATGCGGTAGAATATACTGTACCCTTGGTACACGACAGCACTGTACGTGGTATTAGACTCGGCGCGGCACGGCGCGGCGTGGCTGGAAAGCGACCGTGTCACCGGCGAGAAGTCCCTCGCGACAGATGATTAGTGAAGGTTGTCCACCGCCGAGATGTAAGTCCGACCCTTCGATGAGCTGGATACGTATAACGTGCTCATGCGCTGTACTGTAGTGTGCTCGCGCAAGACGAAGACATATCACCGTAGTCTATCGCTGTGGTCTCCGCCTGGAGGAGGCGTCTTAGAACTCGTCTGTGCACAGTAAATTATGTGCCTATGCCCCGATTTCCCTGTACTCGAGCACTGACTGCGCGGCACATGTATAGTTGTCGGAACCTGGCCTGCCATCGGTGTAAGGTTACAAGGGGTTGCAAGCGAATGGTGACTCACCATTCGCTTACAGTAGAGTAGGTGAGGCGCTACTGTACTCCACTGTACGAACATGGTAAAGGATAAACGCCTCTACGTGTTGTCCAGTCGAGGCTCACTTCGCTTCGCATGACCACGACGGCGATGCCGACTCCGCTTGCTTCACGTGTTTCCAACGGGCCGCCTTTCGCATTTACAGTTTCGAGGGTTACGTGTACAATGTGCCCCATTCTCCGAATCCACGTCGTCCGTTTGCAACTTCCTTGCAAGCTGACCAGTGCCTGTGCAGTCGTCATGCTCAGCGACTCGATGCAATTCTGCGCCGTGCCGCCCGCGCCTCCAAGTAGAGCACGGTGCAGTGCAGCGCAACTACAGTCTTGTTGCGAGTACTAAATGAGAGTCCACCGAGTTCCTTTTACTCCGCGCAAGTGTGCTGCCGCCCCTTCCTGATCTCGGCGGGTCGGCCATTAAGCGTGTATTCTTCCGGGAGGCCCCAGCTATCTCCCATCCTCCCTCGTCCAAAACTCTAACCCTTTCTGCTCCGCTGTCCCCCGCTTGTCCTTCGCAGTGCATGCACAAGACCTTTTTTCCCTTCTGCCGTCCCCAGCTTCCATCTCCCGCGCCCGGCTGGGACCATCCCATGCCCACCTGCTGTCTTTCCCTTCGATCCGCGACAGTGAAGCCAACTGCATTCCCTCTCGTCCTCGCGGGAGACTGCATTCTCCTAGTATACTAAACCCGTAATCCCGTAATCCCCTAACCCCCGAACCGCGCGCGCGCTCTAATGTCGGTCTGTAGGGCCATCTGTTCACGTACGGAAGCAGTTGTTCCTCAACAGAACTGCGCTGTGCTGGTCATAAGATGGACCTGTGAGTTTTCCAGGGTGAAATTGTACCGTTCGGACAACTGTAGTACTGTTGTGAAGATTTGGGGTGGTTTGTACGTGTAAGCGGTGTAATGGTTTCATGCTGACTTACACTACGAGTGAATACAAAGGGAAAACACCGAGGAAGCGGGGATGAGCAATAAGGAGACGCATGACGATGCGAAGAACGGGGAGAAACCCAAGAGGACTTATATACTTATACAGCTTAGACGAGAGCTACCTTCGGTGTAGTGGGAAGAACAAGAGGAGGACACGCACAGGAGCCGATCAGGAACACCTTTTGCCGAACCATATACTGTAGTAACCGCTCGTAACACCTGAAGGGAACCAAAATCTACCGTATCCTTACCTCAGGATG
This sequence comes from Chondrus crispus, assembly GCF_000350225.1. NCBI lineage: Eukaryota > Rhodophyta > Florideophyceae > Gigartinales > Gigartinaceae > Chondrus > Chondrus crispus. The sequence goes on along the minus strand of NW_005179117.1, from coordinate 50,044 downwards.
ACCAATGAAAAACCCACAACTGTACAGTTACATTACTATACCCAAGGGTACCAAGGATACTATATTTCAAGTGCGCCAGGTACTGTAAGACCGGGCCACGCAAGCTGTGCCGTTTTCGTACTTTGTCTCAGTGTTCCAGTTACAGTACCGTTAGGGTACAGTAGTATCCTCGCCTACTAGCCAGCTGAAGGCAATCTGTTCAGCACCGCAAGGCAATCTGTTCAGCACCGCAGAGTTGAAAAATGCCGGGCCTCCGCTAGCCTCTACTCTCTTCCGCCCGGCTCTCTTCGTATATTACCCGCTTGGTGCTCTTTCTATCCTTTCGCTTGCATTGCCTTTTGCCGAGCACAATTGAGGCGTGTGCTCCTTCACAGACCGACAACGCCACGCCCGCGGCCCTTCGCTCGTCCGCACTGCATTCCACGCCGCCCTCGCCACGCTCTCCCGGTTCTTCGCTGGAGAACATGTGTCCGTCACCTTAGCGCAAGACTCGGCGGGAGGGTGAATTGTGTTCCTTGTTAACGACGCTCTGCCTTATTAGACTACTCTCATCATGATGAACATGTTTCCCATTAGCTTATAGACACAACATAAACACGTGCATCGGAGGGCTGTGGAGTCTCAGAACTGTAGAGTCAAGTGCGAGGGCTCTACATTGCAAATTGAACTTCCTTTCCGATGCGAAGGCCCTGTATTGCGAAAGGCAGCCCAGCAGCTGTGGTGGATCACCGCTTTGTCACAATTGCGATGCATACCTTTGTCTGAGAAAAACCTGCGACGACGCTTCGAGGACAAGCTGCCAACGAAAGCAATTTTTTCTTCCGATTCACAAAGCGTGCCCAAGCCCCGTGCGTCGTACTCAACCCTCCATCGCCGTCTCCTTCCTTCTTGAATCCCTGCTCTTTAATCAGTTGAAGTGCACAACGAAACAAATCAACACTTTTTTATAGCCTTTATGTACTGTACAAAACGGCAAACCTCATGCCTTGAGTCATATCACATGCCGTAGCATATCTGAAGTGCATTCTCCATCAACCCCGTTGCACTAAACAAACTAGCCATCTTCCCTCTTTTGTTGCGCCTGCCTCCTTTCACTCTGTGACCATCTCCTTTGGCCCAAGTATCCCCCCCTCCCACACTTGAGCCTCAATCCATCTCACCATAGCCTCGTGCGCTTTGAGCACGAACTCATCATCTCCATCCTCAGTTCCCTCCAACTTTCTCCGGCCTTGAAACAAACAGCTCTCATTCGCCTCAACCGCACTCCATTGACGTGTAGCTTCCCGCTCCCATACCAGTTGCGCGTAGCACGCAAAATAAGCACGTCCCGTCTCAAACCTCCCTGTCAGTTTCGCCATTCTAAAACGCTCGTGAGGTCGCATCATCTTTATCGCCTCGACCAGTAGAGGGATCTCGTAACGCTCCCCTTCTGCTAGAATCTCCTCCACTGAACGTCCCAGGCTCTCATCGAATGTATTCAGATCGTTTCGGTTCAGAGTAGAGCCAGCCTGACCTACGGAACAAGGAAGGCTAGAGGCCGCTTCAGGAGATGCCCAGATTTGTTTGATTGTGGCTTCCACTTTCGAAGTAGACGGCGATGATGTCACGATTAAAGGGCAGATGTTTTCGCTCTCCCTCAGGGCTAATGCCTCAACCTTCATCACGATTTTGTCCAGTAAAAAAGTGCGGCGGGTAAGTTAAAGAAGATTGCTAATACGATAGAGAATAGTTTCAGAGATGGCAAGAAGAGGGCAAAGTGCTTCAGAGATCCAGACATTCCAATGCGCAAGGTTTGAGGTATAAATGATGTGGCTCTGGACAACAAACGTTTAGAAAACTTTAAACAAGTGCTTCAATAAGAAAAAGCAACCGCTCTTACATAAGGAAGATTTCAGCGTTGAATGGCAAACGCTTTAGAGAAAGATCTTTTCGAGCTACCAGCGGCTAAAAGTTTCATCTTCTGCAGCGCAGGTAGTCACATGCAATTTGGAAACCTGTCATGTGTTTCCTAAACAGTTCTTTTTGCGGAGAAATAAGACGTTGAAAGATATGATGGTGGTTCATTGACGATGCGCTTTGAATAAGGACCCTCTATTTGTATCGTTGCCTGAGCTTCAATGAGCAGAAGAGACCATGAAATTTTTCATGCCGTTCCAAAGACAGACAGAAGAAATGAAACGGGAATCATCGGTGTGATGTTTTGGATGACTGTGGTTGAGCGGAAAACTCTTCTGGAAGTGGTCTTGCCTTTGGCAATTTGATCTTTCTCAATGAAGTGCTTCGCTTTTGGGGATATGTTTCCTCCCCTATTTCTGAACGCTAGTCTGGCTTTTTCGTGGTTCAAGGTGTACCATGTTCCCGTTCTACCTGGGCAAACTTGCGTTTCGTTCTAAAGCCCTCATGTTGTGTAAGTTGGTGCGGTGCAAGATACTTGCATACCCAACATATTTTATTAGGGAGATTTTGTGTTTAGGGGGGCGATCAGGTACATTTTGGTGGCAACAGACGGGTGAAATTGACTTTCCTTTTGTGAACAGGGTCCGAATCATGAATTGTTGTTGCAAGAGCGGGGCGAAAGGAGGAAAAACAGCAACATGATGGACCTACAAATTCCTTTCTTGTCACCTCAGATTTGATATGGTCACCATAGTGATCCTTACAAATAAACCTCTATCGGATGGGTACCTCTTGCAAAGTTACCACCGTCACCCCTTGTTCGCTACAACTTTGCCGATTTCACCCGTCTGTTGCCACCAAAATGCACCTGATCGCCCCCCTAAACGCAACATTATCTCATTTTTTTTATTAACAAAATCCGCATCATTTAAAACTTGGCGGATTTAAAGTTTTCCAGAAAGGATGACAAACGGCAACATGAGTACACTGTAACATGCCAATTTCTAGAGGGCAGAAAGAAAACAATAATTTAAGACCTTCCCCAGGTTCGAAGCAGTTATACGATGAAGAACTGGTCAGCCCTGGACTCATAATACAGAGCATATATTTCGTCGGTGTTGTGAGCGCGAAGCAGCATTTACTTCACTTCCATATCGAATTACTTCTTAAATTACAGGGAAGAGTCTCACTTCATCAACAAATTTACAGACTTATCTTCTAGGTTTGGTATAGGACTTTTTCGTAGTATCCTTCCAACCACGATCTGAAAGCCAAGTCCTCAAAGGTGGAGACATGGTGGAGAGTGGTTCACTCTTGAAAAAAGGTCTGGGTCGCTGAGGGAAAAGAACAAACAGGGAAGGTCTCGAATCTCGCCAGTGATTGAGGATGAACATTTTGGCTAGTGTCATGCTATTTGGTCCAGACCTTATGTCGGGAGGAACAATTGACTGGGGCGACGACTCCTCCGCAGACACCACTTTGAAAGGATCACTCCATGAAGATGATATCCTCGGCATCACAATCCCTCGACTCAGACCTGAACGAGGCTTCGAGGAATGATCATACCTCCCAGGGCTCCCACTTGAAATGCCCGACTGGACTACTTTTGTGTTCAGTGAAAGAGTTTGATTTCGTTTGGCAAAATATGTGTTTGGTGTGCCTGAGAGGTTTCTCAAGACTTCATTTCGCTTTGCATGGCTATCCAATTGGCGTAATACGTCCGCATACGATGAATACTCAGGGGGAATATGTTTCTTGTTCAAAGCACTTCCTCGTTTTCCGCGGCGGGTTTTTTTGGTCTTCACCATTCTCGATAGACTGTAAACGGGTTTTCAGTTCCCATTCACTGGACACCTGGGGGATACTGCATCTCATGCATATATGCAAAACCGTTCGAACAACGTCAGCTTTATCACGACCTTAGAAATAGGACTTCTCAATCGATCCCGAAACCAAGACGAAGCCCTTGTGCCGATTCAAAAGGAAGCATGGGTATTGCACACTGCGGACTGATATGTAACCTGGAGAAAAAAAATCCGTATAACCTTGTCTTTTAATCTTGTTGCAACATTGATTTCTTCTTTTTTCGCTCCAATTTAGTTTTCTCATCATCAGTCATTTCGTGTTGTTCCTCTATTACTACTGACAGAAAGGTACTCGAGGGACCTTTCAGTTTTCAGATCATATAGGGGTCGAAAAGTCGAAACATACTAGGTGCGTTGCCTGTTTTAGCCGCACAATACATGCCTTCTCCATCAAGGCAAGAATGCCATGAATTTGGACCCGCAAATACTGCACTGTCACGAGACACTGTTAGCTGGCATGAAGCGCGCTGGAGTAGTCAGTGATGAAGATGAAGAAAGTACTTCAGCATGGGCCGTTTGATGTTGACGTTGACATCGCATGGCTGTAGGGTGTGTGTTGCCATCACCACAATGCAAAAAAATGGTTTTGGCTCTGCCAGACTCATTGAAAAAAACTTTGATTTTGCCCCTATCTTTGAGCTCAGACCTTTACCAATACTGACATACAGCTGGATCACGTCATGCTTTAGTCAAAACATAGCATTCATGCATTCACGCAGCGCATGGCTAGAAACAAAGAACGACACCACCGCTGAAATAGAGATGACTACTTGGTACCTCAAGCGTCCTCATAGGAAACATCACCACCTGTGCATCCATTTGTTACCGCCTCGTCCACCTCAGCTCCCTATGCCAAACTGAAACCGACTAAATTTACTTCTCTGCAGTATTCGAGACCTAACACCTGCGGTCCATATGTACTCTCTTTTCTTCACAGGAAGCAGGCACAGGGCGAAGCAGTAGCCAACTGAAACACAGGTGAAGACATTCTTAAATGCAATTGACCTGTAAACATTTGGTTTGGATGTGGAAATTCGCCCTGATATGAACGACGCAGAACTTCCCATTGGGTACGGTATAGCTCGTCTTTTAACCCTTAGTCGAGAGGGACTGGCTAACATTTTCAACAGTCAGGGCTGACAAGAATTTTCACAAAAGAAGAACGGCTGTTCTTAGTTCTGTAGGCGCAAAGAAATTAGGGAGACACCACTTTCCCTCGCGCATTCTGAATGAGCATAGCTCTAGCACTAGTGCGGAGTGTCCAGTTTCTGAGTTCTGAAGGTTCCTCGAAGGATCTATCCCTCATAGACTTTTTCAGATAAGTATCACCCGATATCTATACCTGCGTAGCATACATCTCTGCATTCCATAAAATATGAGCTCAATTCACCGACCCTCTGGAGTGCCTGGACACTACCAGTTCTATATGTAACAACCACTTCTTCTTCGGCGAAAAGCACTCAGCGAAAACTTATAGTTTATCGACAGGTGCTGTTTTACTCAATTTCAGAAATGATGCGTCCTACGCTAATAATACTCTACCACACGGGTTCTTCTGCTTAGAAAGGGAACCACAAGGGGATTTCTGATTTATCTGTACATTCTTTGTGAGTGCTTGGTTTGTTGAATATCAAATCCTTTACCATGTGTGAAACGTGCTGTTCGATGATTCACACGGAGAGCACGATTCTTGAAAGCGATAATTTGCTTTTTCTGCGTAAGAGCAGTTATATTTGCCTCCTCTCCATTGTATTTAGCGATAAATGTCATGTGATAAATATACTCCTATTATTTCATGACGTCTTTGATGGTGAAGTGAACGTTGGTGCATCCTAAAGCAATCAGTTAACATTTGTGAGTGCTTCTAGAGTATTTTGGACTCTCACAGCTTGTCTGGATCTTCCACGGATATGGTAAGCAAAAAGAGCATGTGCATGACATGGAAGCGTTATTCCCAATCCGCCACGTGCATTCAATTCAAAAGCTTTTCGGCACATTCTCATATTTCCCTGCTATGACCCCGGTAAGTATAAAATCCTACAAGGTTCGGTAGTTTCTAGTTTTAACAATGATGGAAAGCTTTTCTTCCGAAACGAAAATAATAGGCGAGACATCAGTCCTCCTTTCTTGGGCCCTCGATGAGAGCCTGCGTAATAGAGATAAACTTTGTCGTGAAATCTGTTTAAGTCAGTCAGATTGGTCTCGCAAGGAAACGTATCTGCCATGCTCTGTGACATGCACTTACGCGTTTGCACGGGCTTCTAAGCGACAACACGGGCATAGCCAGAAGTATGGGCGAAGTGTCCGTTTTGGTTACTGTGTTGATCTGAAGTACAGTACGGATAGAGGTTGTTCGTGCTGAAGTACAGGGTATAGCATTTGCCATTCGCAACAATAGTCATTGAATAAAGCATACTGTATACGAAGTACAGGGTGCATTATTGAAGAACTTACACGTGTACTTTTGTAGTTTTTCTGGAAATCGATTCAGAAAAGGCTCCCTCCCTCACGCCTGTACACAGTGTGATAAATACGCGCATTCTACGGTAGAAAACCGAGCGGTTTGCGACCTTATGAGATCAGGGTGAAGGGCCACTGATTCAACTTTGCGAGCTCGGTAGGCTAAAACCCTGCGACTAAACGTCGACCATTTTCGCTTTATATCTTTCGCGCACGTCGAAGGATTGTAGAGTGCAGAGTAATCAGAATCATTCGAAACAAAGCGTCAGCCCTTGATTTTGCAGCCATCTTATCCACCAAGTCTACTGCTTGGTCACATCGCCTGTGACACATTTTATGCGCTTTATTCAAGCTTGACTATTGAGCACTGCGTCCCGTAGTAGCAGCATCGGCAGGCGCGGGATTTTTGGTGAGACAGGGCCTTTGTGTCGGCTGCAGGATTATGGAGAGAAAAAATGTGGGGGCGGCGGACGGAGGCGTGTCTCCCGAATCACGAAGTGAGCTTGGTACTACCGGTATACAAGTGTCTCCGATCGGGTTTGGGGCTTCAACTCTAGGAAACGAGTTTGGGCTCGTGTCGGTAAGCGCTTCACTCTCAATAGCTTGTTGCAAGCAATCACGACGTTGATTGCGTTTTTCAACCTGCTTCCTAGCTTGAAGACTAACGAACCTTCTTTCTCCAATTCCTTCTCTTTCGAAATGCTGCGTCTCCCGCATAGGAAGAAAGTGGCATTCATGCTGTCCACGAAGCTCTTAGGAGAGGCATTAATTTCTTTGATGTCTCTCCGTACTACGGTCGAACGAGGGCTGAAACCGTCCTAGGCAAGGCTCTCCGCGGTATACCGCGAGATTCTTATGTCCTTGGGACAAAAGTTGGACGATACGACACCGACAAGTTCGATTTCTCTGCTGAGCGAGTTACTCAATCTGTCCAGGAGTCCATGGAGCGACTTGGCGTCGAACATTTAGACATTATTCACTGCCATGACATTGAATTCGCAAAAGATATTGATCAGATTGCGACTGAAACTATTCCAGCGTTAAACAAGCTAAAAGCGGAGGGCAAGGTGAAAGCGATTGGAATAACAGGGTACCCACTTGAAGTGTTTCCGTATGTGCTCTCGTGTGCAGAACCAGGGTCTATTGACGTCGTGTTGTCATACTGCAACTACTGTCTGCAAAATGACCGACTTTCACTGATGTTGGACGGATTGAAGCGTCATGGGGTGGGTGTTGTAAACGCATCCGCCCTTTCTATGGGAATGCTGACACCCAAGGGGCCACCAGAGTGGCATCCAGCGGACAAGGATACGAAAGAAGCAGCCAAGAAAGCGAGTGCGTATTGCAATTCTCGCGGTAGCGACTTAGCGACAGTAGCCTTGCAGTATGCCATGCGCTCGAGAAGTGGTAGAATTGCAAGCACTCTTGTGGGCATTGACTCGGTTGGTACACTGAAAAAGAATCTTGCTTTGTTAAGCTCTGAACCCGACTGGGATCTGATCCATGACGTGCAAGATATATTCAAAGATGTTCACAACCGCCGGTGGGATAGCGGTCATTATCTTGGTTACCAGGGCTAAGGGGTTCCAGGAGCGGAGATCCTGGGGCTTGTATGTCTCCGCAGGAATCGTTTGCACTTCTTGGCCTTCAAATGAGCATACGAGCGTCTCCATGAGTCGACTAGCTCTATCTTTTGCACTGCAAAGGGCGCATGGCGAGGGTACCCCCGAGAGCTAGCGATAGTGCGAGCCTTTTGTCAAAGCATATCACGGGGGATGTGCCGCTCGCTTGCGATGGATCCTAGATGTAGATTGTACATAATGTTGTCTAAAGGCGAAGACATACCGTACTCGCACTTCGAAAGCTAGGCTGGACAGCGGATTTTGCTCTCAAAATACAACTGCTGCTTGCCTGGTACAGTAGAAGACGACGCCTTACTTTGTCGTTGCTTGTTTATGGCTATCAGGCGCTTGTAGCACTGAGGGATCGAAGTTGAAACTACAATGAGCACATTCATCTTCCTCTGCGTTATTTTCTTGCACACAGTGGATCTAAACTGCGGCTGCTGTTGAAAATGAATTTGCTATTTCCTGTTAGGTATTCGGTCGTCCTGGATTGGAACTGAAGCCAGGAAATCGTGACCGGGCAAACTTTGCCGTACTGAGGGGCACACAGACGTTCCGTAGAGAATGCCATTCTTGCCGCTACAGAGTAAAGTCTCGATAAGCTGCGTACCGGATATGATGAACTGTCTCGGTACCGTGAACCGAAGGACTATGAGGGAGGCGCCACCCCGCTTTTTTGGCCCAGAATCGACGTTTTTGTATTTCTAAGGTGAACCAGACTCTATAGAACGAACTACGCGATACCATGAACATAAAAAATATGAAAAACCCAGAGTTCACTTTATCGAGGCCGAAATGCGCACTAGAAACGAACCATCAACGAATACAGAAGCTATCAATACGTCCTTGCTTCAGATTCATACGTTGAAGTCTCCGTACGCGGCTTTGTTCTTCAAACAGGAGCGATTTGAGGCTCGACGGCAGCCCCGATTGAACTAAGTTCGTGTCCGTCATTATACAATGGAGTTCTTTAGAAAGAGCTTCCAATGCTGCGCGGTACCGACCTAGAGACGGTTTGCGTCCTGTTTGCCCTTCCGCGGGAACAGTAGAGGAATCGTCCTCTGCATCTGTATCACCATCAACTTGATCGTGTTCTACAAGCGCAGCTGATGTCGCACGAGACACAGCTCCATGGATGTTCTCCATGATAAATTAGGCAGAATGAAAAGAAAGGGAGGCTGAATCACAACGGGAAGAGCTCTGGATGTCCGATTGCGCCCGTCGACGTCGCCCGTCGATACACAGTGTCAGAGGAAGTGACGTTATGTGCCTTGCTGTACCTGTACAACGGCTACACGTGTACATGAGCAGTTCCGCCACTGTGAACTGGCCCGGTAAGGCGAACTCAGTAGGTTGCTCGGAAGCGCCACATTTCGGTTCACCATATCGAGACTTTACTCTGTACGGTATCTTACTGCTCTGCTGCTCGTTTGCGCACTGCCTCCGCAGGGTGATGAACAAATTCATTACGGGATGTGGCGTTCGCATATGCGCAGCACTGCAAGGAATGTGAAGCTGTATTGTCTCACTGGTTTGATGACCAGGGAAATTTTGCCACCCAAAAATTGCGAGCGCACCCACCCAACGACTATTCTGATGACACGGTATATTTTCGAAAACCTGCTGCGCCGGTCGAGGTTTGTCGAAAAGGCGATGAACATGTTTGGGATATTCCGTTATATCTTGAGTCTACCGTTTAGTCATTGCGTCGTGCGAGGTTTGCTTGTGTAAAAAGATTTTTTCTCTCGAATGGCACTGGTTGACTTGAGGGCGAGAGGCAATTGCTTTTCAGTCTCCTCCTTGACAGTAAGAGATGAGTTCATGACCACATACAGTACATACTTCATACGGCGGAGGGCTCTAACAAATGAGTGATCTACAATCAATATTTCCTGAACAGGCACAGAAAGAGTGATACATACAGTATATACTGTGGATCCAGCCATAGCCATCCATCCTTCTTTAAGGGGAAGGGCGCCTCCACACCGAATTGTCCACACCCTTCCTCTCTTAACTTGAAGTGGCTGATAGGCGGGCGAAAGGAGTGAATTGAAGGTGCATAAGTTCAACTACTGTTAGTGTTACGAAACTATTTTTCAACATAAATGTAGGCCGGGATGTATCACGGATATTTACGTAAGGCAGAGGATGTTTGAAGGGGCGGAGAAGACCCAAGACCGGATGGGATCTATCAGGTGGGTGTCACTGAGGGAGGAACACAGGGTATGATTGTGTGGACCTTCTCTGAGTACAAACCCTTTGTATGGAAAGGAAGGGCTGTCCCCGACTGTATAGAGGACTGTGCCCTGACCAGGTCAGTGGCGGCGGGTCTGCTCCGAAGCGGAATGCTTTTAGCAAATTTGTTGTTGGTGAAGTGAGCTGTGGTTGGGGATGTGGTTCCAGCATGTGGAATCACGGCGTTCCTAGTCAAAATCCTGTTGGGGAGTAACTGTACGTGACTCGTGTCTCGAGAACACGGCTGATCTGCTTCAGCTGCTGAAACTTCTATCTGTATTGCAGCACAAAAAAGGACTGCGCAGTGAATTACGAAGATACGCAAAGCAGGCAGCCCGAGTGACAGCGCATTATTTTGAAGGATTGCATCAGCCACACCTCTAGTGCAAGTGACTTCCTATGAGGTTACATGCCACTTTTTTTCTGGACTTGTGCTTTCTGGAGGAGGAGAAAGATACCCTCACCACCGCACTTGACTAATCCTTTGCGAAAGGATGGAATTTAGTGAGAACTGCATGTCCTATCTGGCCGTTTTTACAAATGCCTGACAGAGAAGTTTCATAACCAACCTTGAATTGCTGTGTATTGATATCTCTGAAACCAAGACACCTGTTTCAAAAATCAACTGGGTACAGTATTTAAACCACAGTAGATTTTTAGTCTTTCAGTGTTTCAAAACTGCTTCAGTACCCCGATGTTCTGGAACATGCTACCCTGCATTGTCGAGGACAAGTATGTTGAAGTGGCGTCCAAAATAACTTTCAAAACTTTCGATTTAATTTATATATTTTTGAAAAAAAGCTGAGCCCATATGAGGCAAATCGCTTGTCGTCTAGATAACGTAGACACAAGAGGTGGATTTCCACGGGGTCGAGCGTCTTTTCGAAATCGAGATATAACATCTCTTTCGAAAGTCGACCGCCCCGCGCAAGGGCTACAGTACTTTGTGGTTGTCGACGTTTTGCTGTAGGATCGGTGTGGCTGTCGACAGCCATCGCCTTTTTGCCGATTTTGCCGGACATCAAACTAGGAGATGGTACTGTACAGTAGTTGCCAGGCACACACGTTTCAGCTCATGTCTTCCAGACGGAGATAAACACTGCGCAATCATACTTTTTGTTCTCGTCTCGCATATAGCTGGCACGTACGAGACTCCATGTAAAAAAAATGAATAAAATAAATAAGAAACAGATGAATCAAAGGACATGTTTCAGATATTGTGACATGATCACAAGAGGCTGCAACGACTTGACCCACCCGATGGAGGCAGTACTGCAGACCATGTAGGCGGCACAGGTTGGCCAATAGCTGCCTGTCTTCTCCTAATTCTGTCAGATCCTCAAAAATAACTCGCCGTCATCCTCTGAATTTCCGCCATTTACCATCAGTCATCCCACTGCGAGAGGCAAAAATCCCTCTCCAAACCTTCTCAATTCCTCAAATTCCGACCTCGCACTTCACGAAACACCTCAAAATTCGCTTCTGCTGCGTCTTCTGCGCACTTCCTCAGCCACCCCCGTGAACTCTTCTCCATTTCGTGGCACCCTGGCACTCCCCACCCCCCCCCCCCCCCCCCCTACACCTCTCACCCCCTACCCCCCTCCCACACCCACCGACATTCACCTACTTCCCCCCCGCTTTAGCCTCCTCTCCCGTCCATGCCATCATCCCGCCCTGCCGCCAGTGCACGAGCCGCCTCGCTTGCCTCCTCCTTTCACCGCGCAGCTCAGACCATCCTTCCTCGTCGCGGCCGTTCCCGTCGCAATGAGTCCCCCCGCGAAAGAAACGCACCCCACCCCGCCCAAAAACAACCGAAAACCCTGCCCTCTCCGAGTTTGGGTCGCCTTGTGACAAATGTCGTCAAGGTCTGCGGCGAACTTGGATCAGACGGCCTCGGCGTTCGTCGCTCCTCCTCCGCCCTGCATCCTTCCGCCTTTTCCCCGTTCTTACTCCTCGACCATTGTGGGCCCCAACGCGTCCCTAGGCCGGGTGATATTAGAAGTGAGGAGCCCCGATGTGGGCAACAAGCCCTTACCTTCGTCACTAGTGGCAAGCTTCACTACGCCGATTCGTGTGGTAATGAGGCCGTGCTCAAGAAGGGGAGTGTCAGCCTCTTGACCGCGGGATCTGGCCTCATTGTTTCGCATTCCGTTCATGGGCCGATAATCGAGTACTTTTCAATATGGATCAACATTCCCAAGGAGATGAGGGCCGCCCCGCCCGAGCAACGGATGACGGAAAACCCGCCATTCCTTGTCACGGGACAAGGCGAGTCCGCCGCAAGGATATGTGTTCTTGCAGGGCCCACAAATCGTGATGTCAAGGCCTCAGTTGACCACGACATCAAGAGGGAACGCTCCTCCGTAGAGCTGGAGACTGCTGCTGGGAGCGCCGCTGTGTACGACGTAAAAATGCAGCGCAAGTCGCAGCTCGTGCTCAACCCCAACACCAGCCGCGTTTTCATCTACGTGTACCGTGGAGCCGCGCTCATCTCGAAAACAACAGAGGTGAAGGAAGGAGACCTTGCGGTACTGGAGTCGAATCGCGACCGCCCCGTCGTCATTGACAGCGTTGGTGTGCGACGGGAAACGGTTCCGAAGCCCGACCATGATTTTTCCGACTTTGACACGTTTGAAGAGCATGCCTGCTGGTGCCTCGTACTCGCCGGCGATCCTGTATCAGAGCCCGTCTCGATGATGTCGTCTGGTATTGTTGGTGGTACACCGCAGGAGATTCGGAAGGCATTCCAGGAGTATACTTGTGGAAGTATGGGGTCCGGGAGCCCGACGTTTTCGAAACGTAAGTTTAGTGCGTATGACTCTGATTGTGAAGGTGATTATGATGCGTGCCCAAGTAGCGGTAGCAGTGAACTGAGTACGGATGAGAGCGAGTCCTCCATAGCAGGGCTGAATAAGCTGCGTATTTAGCAGGATCATGACAAACGAGTATCCGCGTCGGGTGAATGAGGGGTTGTGCAAATCGGTGATGCGAATTGCTTAAATGCTCATGTGTAGGCGTTTTGCGTTCGGGAAGAGGGCACACACATTTAAAGCTTGACCATGTACAATGATGGAATGAAACAGATTGTATTTACTTAGTATCGCATGGGCGTTAGGGGTTGCAATGTTCATCAAGAACACAAGATTTTAAAGCAGATTACAAAGCTGGAACAAGTTTCTGTACGTGGAGCTAATAAGACCTTGTGCACTTCTGGCCAAAAGAACGTGCCGGATTTCTCAGCTCATCAAAAGTTAAAAAATGGAAGGAAGAAGTTTCTGAGCAGCTGGAGACTTTGAATTGAATGGCGATGCTAATGTTTTCCATTAAATACCTTCTAGCATAGGCATGTCAGAGCCTTGACGCTACTGTTTGCGCTTCATGCGATGAGCTCAACTCGCTTCTCATTAGCGCGGAGATGCAGTTTACGCAAAACCCTGGATCCCACGTCACCTCCGTGCTTGGTTGGAGGGAGGAAGAGGCGTGCCGGACCTTGACATGTCTCCACGGGCACGAGACGGGGACTTGCTTGTTGGCGGGAAGCTTTCACGTGAAGTTGTTTAATTTGCTCTTTAAAATATGAACATCTGATCACACCCTCATGTTAAGACACACCCTCAAAACGGTAAGACACACCCTGAGGGTGTGTCTTAACATGCCCCGTTTTGCTGCGGTTTGCTTTGCTTTGCCCAAAGAAGTGATTTGGCGTGCTATGAGTGGCTCCTACGTTTTAATTTAGGGTCAAAGTGTAGATTTTGGGGCGACACCCGGAAAAGTAGAAAAAGAAAAAATTCTGGCCTGTCCCATATCCGGTTCTGTAAGCATATGCTGCATGCCATGTTGGAGTGAGAGTGTTCCACAGTCGTGGAAGGTCTACACTGCGTGCATCGTATCATACTAGCTAGCCCAGCAGAAATCTCCGAAATAAAACCAGCAATCCGTATCCTTCTGAGATACAGTACCAAGGGTAACGCTGAGCCGCTTGCTTTGAAGGCGTAGTACGTCAGAATCGACAAGCCCATCGCGCCGTTTCCTCCTTCACGCCTAAAGGTGCAGCATGAAAATTTTCTACCATTTCATCGTATGCACATGATACCCCTCCTTCCACTTCACGGAATGTTAAATTATTGCACGCTTGTCCGGCTCTGAAATCTACAAATTTGTCGCGTCACCGCTCGGTGCCAGACTTCTTAGTTGCATTCCGGCCTTGTCGTGGAACTAGACGACCTCAACTTTAGCAGAAGCCCGTCGTCGAGTGCTGTGAATCAAGACTCCAGCGCACGTCGTCGCAAGCAGCACAAAAAGTCCACTGCAGTTCCTCTCGACGCACTATGACGTCATATACGGACCGCGGCGTAAAACCTGAGCGCGGAGAAATCCTCGCCTTTGACCATGTCCATTTCTGGGTCGGAAATGCTTTCCAGGCGGCCGCATATTACATTTCACGCTTCGGCTTCGAACCTTTTGTTTACCGTGGGCTGGAAACTGGGTCGCGATCCGTCATGACGCAGGTTGTCAAGCAGAACGCCATCATCTTCGCCTTCTCATCTGCCATCGAACCCGGCAGTCATGAAATTGCAAACCACGTACTCAAGCACGGCGACGGCGTCAAGGATGTCGCTTTCCGCGTAGACGATTGCGCTGCCGTGTATGAACGCGCCATCGCAGCAGGGGCTGTTTCCGTATCGAAGCCGCAGACTCATGTGACAGAGCAGGGCACGTGCGTCTTGGCGACTGTCGAAGCCCCGTATGAGGGTACGTGCCATACTTTCGTCGAGCGAAAGGACTACAACGGCAACTTTTTGCCAGGTTACGCTAAAATCGAAGAGCCCGATCCGCAGCTAGACCTAGTTGAGCCTGTCAACTTGAGGTTTATTGACCACTGCGTTGCCAATCAGCCAGAAGGCGAGATGGACAGAGTGGCTCAATGGTATGTGGAAAAATTTGCTTTCCATAGGTTTTGGAGCGTTGATGACAAGCAGCTGCACACCAAGTATAGTTCTTTGAGAAGCGTTGTTGTGGCAGATTACTTTGAACGCGTCAAAATGCCGATAAATGAGCCCGCCAATGGACTCAGAAAGTCTCAAATACAGGAGTTTGTAGATTACTACGGGGGTCCTGGCATTCAACATATTGCACTCAACACGTCAGATATCGTCACATCGGTCTCTCGCCTTCGTCAACGCGGGGTTGCGTTCATTCAAGTGCCAGATACCTATTACACAGACCTGAAAAATAGGCTCAGCGACAGTTCTACAAATGTCACAGAGGGTTTGAACAAGCTCAAAGCAATGGGTATTTTAGTTGACTTTGATGAGTCGGGATACCTTCTGCAGATATTCACAAAACCAACTCAAGATAGGCCTACTTTCTTCCTAGAAATCATCCAAAGGAGGTCGCACGAAGGGTTTGGCGCGGGTAATTTCAAAAGTTTGTTTGAAGCAATCGAAAGGGAGCAGGCACTTCGCGGGAATCTGTAGTACAACTCTTGTTGTATCACGCGTAATAGAAACTTTCACACAACATTTGGACACATTAGACAGATGCATTGTGCAGATAGTTTGAAGCGTCCTTTTTAGCAAAATTGGGTTCACACAGAAAGTGTTTATAGACGCAGGGGCGAATACTGCGCACTATCAAGCAGTTGGCCACTTGAAATATGCCTCGAATCGTTTTTCATTGCTTGGACATCTACGGTTGGTACCATATACGAATGGCCCTTCCTCAAACCCTCGTAGTCTCACTGGTATCGAGCAGCATTGATTCTCGAATTGACCTGGATTGTGCACGACATGGATTTCTACTAGCATAAAAAACAATGAATGCAAATACTGATCTCGTATCTTCTCTTACCAACGGGCGCAGCTTTGAGAAATGGGCGGCTGTTGAACCTTCGCGTCCTCATGAACCTCACTCGACGTTCCGTGTGACCCGCATTTTTGTGGTTTAGTTTGAGCGGACATCTTAGAGTTTAAATTTCCCTCCCTTTTCCTGCGCCTCAGTAACCACAAATACTTTTATTTTGAAGACAAAAGAAGCATGTCAAGATACGGAGAGTATTGTAGAGTATATTTCATCAATGTTACGACGGGCTGAGGCACAGACTGCAATAGCAAAAAGGAAGGTTAATCTTTGAAAGATTAATGCTCACTGAGCCGGAGAATAAGCCAAGGGGCAAGTGTTCCAGGACCTCAGGCTGCGGCAGAAATTCCCATAGACGTTATGCCCTTTCAAAGGCGTTTCACAGAAAAAGTGGGGCGAAGAGGTAAAGGATAGATATAGCGTGTTGCAGCTTCAGTGTGTCCGCTTGACGTGCCAAGGAAGCTGCATCGAGACATCTTGTTAGGGAAAGTAACGCTATCCATAAAAACAGCCAGACACGACGAAGATGCCCACAACAGAAACGCTTCAGTCTCTTGAATGTGGCGGCGATGTACTCTGCAACTTGCAGCGTACAAGTGGATGGTCAGGCTCCTCAATGGACAGTACTTTTGAAAACATCGATTTCTCTCCGAGCAAAGTAAGCCCTTGCGACAGTCTTGAAGTTCCATTTCCACGCCCGAAAACAGGAATTGGCAGTAACATCAGCAAAGTAGATGAAGCATCTCAAGTACACTCAGGTCGTAGGAACGTTCGATACGTTTTTGAGTTTCCAAACGCACCGATGCTTCACTTGCCTCAGAAGTATGCGGTATGGGGCATTGACTCATCCCAAAAACATGTGCACCAGCCTCAAAATACCGAGAAAGATCTTCTGAGTCAAATAGATTTTGATTCTAGGCATGATGGAAACACAGCAGACGACCTATGGCATGAAGACAAACAGTTTCTCGGCAACGACTTTAGTACCAACACGAGCCAGCCTCTGAGTTTAAGGGAGAACGAACTATGGCCATTGCTCATTTGGAACGAAGAAGCATGGACACGAAACGCTGAGGAAAGCCGAACTATGGAATGTATGGCCAGCTCAGACTGCTATACGGTCTCCCAATGCGCAGAGCTGCTGACGGAGGAGCATATGGGGTCAATATCAGTGCCTGGGGATTCTCTCGAAGACCAGACAGAGGACCCCATCAACTCTCTGACGTGCGAGGAAACTTTTGTTGATGAAGACTTTATTATAGATGGCCTCTTTTCTTGCAGTGCTTCAAACCCCGGAGAAACGAGTCCAGCAGCAGCTCCTCAGGCATACCGTCGAAGTCATACCTACTCAAATCCGAACGAGGTGCATGCTTTGGACTTGATACAGACCGGCTGCTCCGGTGTGTCAATCGAAGCTAAGTCGCCTCCTCGAAAGCCGAGTTCTCGTCGCCACATGACTTCAAGGCCTCCGGGGATTTATTTTGAAGGTATGCGTCTCAGCGACAGCCCGTCGAAAGGAAGTGAGAGTCGCAGCGGAACAAATCAACCTTCTCGGTTTTGCCACATATGCCTGAGAAGAGCTGAGCGCCTCCCGTTGATGGCTTGTGGCCGTCTTCGCAATGGACTTTGTCGGAAAGTCATTTGCGAAAGGTGCTTCAATGACTTTGGCTACGACTGGGAGAGCAGTGCCGTTCCGGGTTCGGGCTGGATTTGTACGCATTGTAGGAAAACGTAC
Source organism: Chondrus crispus (assembly GCF_000350225.1). Taxonomy (NCBI): domain Eukaryota; phylum Rhodophyta; class Florideophyceae; order Gigartinales; family Gigartinaceae; genus Chondrus; species Chondrus crispus. The sequence continues at coordinate 32,369 of NW_005179117.1, read as the reverse complement.
GTTCAATTGTCTCTCAAAACGCAGGCGGCTTCACTTTTTTCAGATCAGATTGCATCTAGAGAAAACCTTTTCAACGGAGCACTAACTACGAAGTTTCTTCACTTTTTTTTTTTTTTTTTTCGTCTGCGCAATACGGTGACTTGTGCTTTCTTTCTTGCGAATGCATGTTTGCTTTTCACAGATGTCCTCCTCGTGCACAGTGCTTTATTTACAAGAGGACGAACGATAGAAGGCACAACGCTTTGATGAAGAGGAGGCGTGTGATGTGTGACTCGAAAATAGGAAACAGGGTAGTGGCAACAGAGGAAGATAACCAATTTTAAGCTCATAAGATAGCCGGAATGAGTTTCTCACTCTTACGATTTGTCTGCGAGATGGAAAGAGGTTTGAAGCACTACTAGTAGGCAGAAAAAAATTCTTTTGGCCTCTCCGTGAATAGCAGTGGGCCATTTTGTGCAGCATGCGACGCAATAGACTTGCCTTAAAGATTACGAGGCACTGGAGCGCTTTGTGCGGTATAATTACTTGTTCATTCCAGCGAGAGCAGGGTTCGCGTCACAGGTTTATAAGGGTCATGCAAGAAAGCCTCCAGGGAAGAATCGGAACATGACTGCTTATGCTGTCAATTTTCAATTGTGTTGCCAACCGAAAGCGTACTTTACGCGGCCCAGGCTGCTACGAAGTGGAGTTAGCCCAAGAGGCCATCTCGTGTGGAAATCGCAGGTGGAAGCAAGCCTGTGGGCAAGCAATATTGTCGGTAACATGCATCTCTTCATGACTAAGGCCGAACGCTCCGACCGTTATATCGACTATTCCGAAATGGCTAAAAGCTGTAGATCCAGGGCGATCGCTTGCAGAATTAGATTCCCATATAGGTGACTTCCAATTTCTGTACTGCTGCTAGGGTACCACGCACAGAATTTAACCACCCCATGGGTGAAAATGGAGCAAGATATTTTTGAGGGGGTGATTTCTTCCATGCCGCTTGGAGTCTACGGTGACTTTCAGGGCTTGAAGGTGACTTTGCACCCCTCCACAGCGCTTAGAGGGTGACAGAGTGCATCTATGGGGCGTCATTGGAAAAATGTATGAGATTAGGGGTGACAATCATCATCCCGAGGGATATATTCAAACGGAATGTGTGAGATTAGGGGTGACAGTTATCATCCCGAGGGATATATTCAAACGGTCTATAACCCTCACATTTACAATCGTCGTCAAATCAAGCTACAATACGCATTAGAAACTATCCCAACTGCTTCGCATTTGGAACCATCCTCCCACAACTAGGGATTCCCAAACAGTTGACGCAGTTGACACTGCGGACAGATATGACCCTTTTTTCGACAAAGACCGCACGTATAACCGCGCTTCTTCTTTGCGGCAGGACCTCTCTCAAACCACCCCTTCCTGCGAACACCAGAATTTTTAACCGGACGCCCTCGCGGCGGTGGCAATGCTTTGGGAATAGTGAGGTTAGTCCCAGCGATGACTGAAACCTTTGCGCGTGATATTACGCTATCAACTTCTGACTGGGATGGTAGAGTAAACGATACATCTTTATATAGCTCGCTCCATCTGGCGGCTAGATGCTTTCCGCAATAAAGCGGTGAATGTTAGCCGTTCCATACTTCTCGCACAGCACTGTAACTCCATGGAAGCATGGAATACCATCGCCATTAGACGAATACCCGCAGCAAACCGGCGGCTTTTGCCGCACATCCGACAAACTTACCCGACGCTGTAGTGCTCCATCTGTGCAGCTTGTCACAGTTGCTTCCATTTGCGCAGTTCCATCCACGAAGGAAACTGTTTCCTGATACAATCGGGACCGTTGAATCAAAGTAGCAATCTTCTTCTCGATAGCCGGGGGTACTGGACTTGTACATGACTGTGAAGCAGATTGGCGTTTGAGGAATCCGGACCGTTGCGTCAAAACCACTTTGTTAATCATCTTTTGTGGTTCAACGGAGCGAATGTGGTTTCGCAAAGAGGGGCTCATCTGACTTTCCGCCCCTTGGGAGGTGACGATTGTGTCCTCCAATCGCGAGTAAGCTTTGTAAAGCTCGGACGGTTCGAATTTGCCCAGATATTGCTTCTGCGCCTCTGTGTACTCAACCACGATGGCATCCACTGCCCGTCTGGATGGTGCATGCAGCGCCCGCTCGTATAGAGACAACCCAATTGCCTTCGTAGCCCCAAGCTTAACTCCCATGTTTTCGCGTACGTGTAGGGGGTCCAAGAACATCTTCGCCTCATTGAAAACTTCTTTATACGCCTTGTCGATGCTCTTCTCTTGGTCAACGATGGTGGTGCGTTTCTGCGACGTCGAACCCGGGTATCTCCTTGCATGCCTCAAAGACGGTTCTCCAGTACTCGTAACTCTCAGCTCCGACGAAGTGGGCAAACACCAGTGGCAGGAGGTGCATGTTCGTGTCGTACGTTACAAACTCGAATGTAGTCCCGTACGATTGCGGTCCCACCCCGTCACAGTGAGCCGCATCTGCTGCTGCCGTCCTACGCCCAAGAGCACAATAACGAGCAGCAACGCTCGGCACGAATAAGAGTCCACCGTAGTAGCGACCGTCTTCTGCAATATCCGACATGTCAATCACCTCTTCGTTGAATTCGGCGTCCTCTGGGATGTTTTTCGCCTTCTTGCACTGTTGGAAGATGTGCTTGGCAGACCGGATTCTCTGCTGCTTCATCTCCGAACCGTCGATAATGAAGATACGAACGGTGTGCCCACAGTTGCGCAGCAATTCAGCATACCCCTCCATGCTTGCCATATCAACAGCCCGAGATGCGTCCATATGTCGCAACAGCTCGACGCGTACGGAGCGATAGTGGCTATCCGGCGGTTGGCGCTTGTAAATTTGCTTTGCCCTTACCAGCGCAGCGATAGTTTTCGCCGAGATGTTTGGATTGCTTGTAGCCTCGCTCTGAATGGCACGAGCAACCTGCAAGGGAGTATATGCCGGCATGCAGTGCCCTCGCTTCCCTTGCTTTTCCTCTTCCCCGCTCACATGTTGCCCGCTGCATTCGTTGGAGTGCTCCGTAAACCTGTTTAGTTTCCAAAGACCTGAGCGAGGCTGCCAATGGAACACAATTGAAGCATGGCATGTCGTGTTGCGGCATTTCATTCTCACTCTTTCCAACGTTTGGGAGATGTTTACCCCCATCTGAACCCCTACATAAGCCGTGTATGCTCGAATCAATTGCTCACATTGCCAGCGAAACTCCAGTTGCATGCCAACCTCCGGGATAATCCCGACACATCGGCGCGGCTTGCATGTACGCGCTCCCACTTGCTCGGCCTTGAGAGCAAGCTTCGCACGTTGCATCGTGCGGTATTTAGAGGCACGCTTCTGTTCAGAACGCTTTCGGTCTAGAGCAGAGTCTTTGCTACCTGCAGATTTTTTCCCGCGCACGGTATTTCTTGGCGTCGCGGCTTCGACTCACCCCCCGCGCGTCCACTTGCGGAAGTGTCACCACTCTCTCCTCGCATGAAATCCGTGTCACCACTCGACTGGGCTGCGTCGTCCATGTCCTCACTCAGTCCTGCGAGCCTGGCAATAACGGCATCGTCAGCATCTCCAATGACGTAATTTGCGGGGGAATAGTACGCATCTTTATCCCTTTCTTCGCTTCCACTCTCACTCTCAGGGCCATCCTCGTCTTCATCTTCGTACGCAGTAGACCACCAATCACCGCAACCTCCCCCAGTCTCCTCATACGTTTGAGGAGGCTCCGGAGAGTCTTTCTCGCAAGACTGAGGAGCAGCATCACCATCCACGCCCCCACGGCCTGGCTTTACAACAGGCGAAATACCATCGCTTGAAACCTCACCGCTTCCTTCCCCCCCTTCTCCCCGGCTTGTCCGTTCCTGCTCCGATCCCTCACGCTTCCCACGCGCATGTTCAGTACGCCCTTTCTCTGCGCTTTCCTGCCATTTGCTCTCACTCCCTTCGCGACGGATCTCCTCGCGCTCGTGATCTGCCCTTTGACGCTCCCCGTCGTCGCGCTCTGCCATCTCGGGAGCTGTACGCGCCCTTTCTTCACGCGCGCGTGCATCACGCACCCTCCGAGCGGTAGCCTCTTGCCGCTCCTCCTTCTCCCTCTGCTGTTGAGCAGCTGCGCGAGCATGCTCGTTTGTGGAGTTTGGCGTCAGATTGCGCGCTGTAGTTGGAGCTTCTTGGCGCTTACGGATCTCTTCGGCACGTCTCTCGAAGACCCGCAGCTCCTGTTCCCAGATTGTTTCAGAGAGCGAAAACTTAAGATGACCCCGCAAGACGAAATCTCTGTCGTGATAGATGTCTTTCACGTTAACAGCAACGGCAACGAGGTTTTCTACCATTTCCATTGCCCTACTCAATGTACGCATGCTTCGAGTCGCCCCCCGGGGATCGTCGCGGCAGACGTCCGGGTGAACCAAGGCAGCGAGACGGCGGAAAGCTTTTCGAACAGCTGATATCGGGGCAGTCGCTCCCGTGAAGCAAAACAGTTGTAGGAGGGTCGTAGCATTTTCCTCCACAACATTGAAGTGACGGAGGGCCTGCACAGTCGTTTTCGGTAGGTCTGGGACTGCTGGGGGCGACATGGTTGTATGGTTTGAGCAGCGGCCTTAGGGTGACGTGGGGGAATGCAGAGCAGAATACAGGGTGAATCAGGCAAGAGTAAAGAGATTAGCGCAGGTCGTTCGCGGGTAGAGTGACAACGTGGGATTACAGGGTGATTCTTTATTGTCCCTCACGGCTTAAGGGGTGATTCTGCTGACTAAAATGCGACATTTTCCGTTGTGATTGGAAACGATGGTGACATATGAAAATCACCTACCGAGCCGTCCATCCCCTTCCTATTCACCCTCCATGCCATCCACCTTTTCCGCTGTCACCCCCCCGATTGTCTAATTCTGCAAGCTGTCACCCCCCCAATCGCAGAATCTCCCTTCCGAACTCGATACACATTTCCGGCGAAATGAACGGCAGGCGATGGTCAGTTCTGACTAAAACGGACCTGTATCTTATGATCACGCTGTAATGCCTCCCGCCGCTCTCAGCCCCCACTATACGCCCCGGCCCCTTTGCGTCGGCCCTTTGCTTATCAGTGGGGGCAGCTGCTCAACTCTCTTTAATCCAGGCAGTCATCCGTTTTTCAGCCTGAGAAACGATTCCCCGTGCCAACACAGCGCGGAGGTTCGACACATTTCTTCCCTTACGGCAACGCCGAGCGGAATATCAGGAGAACAACCAGCTTTGCCCGTCGACGCCACCGATCCCGTCGAACCTCTACCCGCTCTCGACGCGGCGACGAGCTCAGCCATGTCGGCCTTAATCGCCGAGCAACTTAAAGTCGCATTAGCGACGCTGCAACCGAATGCAGGATCCGCCGCCACCGCGCACCCGATCTCGAGCGAGCCAGCTTCCGCTGCCCCCGCCGGGCCGGAACCAAGTCCGCTTGCACCCGATTCGTCAGAGAGGGGAAGCGACGCCGTCAGAACCGCCGCCGCCGCGGCCGATCCGCCGCCACCAGGTGCCGCAGCGGTTTCGGGAGGAGAGCCCGCCGCCGAGGAGGACAACCCGTACTCCGAAGGTGAAGAAGAAGAAGAATCCGGCTTCGACCCCGACGAAGGAGCAGGATCCCAGGCTTTCACGGAAACCTGGTATGAAGAGAGGACAGGGTACGTCATCCCGCCTCGATTCGAGATCCCTCGTCGCTACCAAGGGCGATTCCCTGTCCGCTTTGACCCGGACACTGTCGAGCACTACCACACCTTTTCGGCAGTCCACGCAAGCCCGGGTAGAGCCAGCGAGGCTAGCAAGTTATACGCCACCTCCGTTTGCCTTTGCGAGGTCTCCAACGAGCTTACCTCGGTCATTGGTGAGCTCGCCGCTCTGCTCCCCCGGGTCGAGGCGAGTGTCGACGGGGAAGAGCTCCGCAAGGCCGCCGTCCGCCTTTCAGACGTACAGGTCGCAGCGTTCGGAGTCTACGAGCTCAACGCCTCTAAGTACGAGGTACTCTGTGGTCTACAAGGAGCAGCTGGGGTTGTGGACCCTGAGCTTCTTGCGGCGTACATCGAACCCCCGGCTTCCTTCAGTTCCGCAGGAAGCCAGGCTTTCCGACGGCAGCAGGTGCAGGCGATCCGGTACGCCTCCCAGGTCGCAGGGCGACGCCGCGGAGGGCAGGCGCCGAGCGCTCCTCTTCGCGGGGCGCCTGTCACCGCCGCTCTCTCCGGACCTCCCGCCACAGGCCCTCAAGCGGGCAGAGGCGGTCGAGGGCGGGGACGGAGCCGCGGTCGTCGCGGCGGACGAGGAGGAGGAGGGACCCGCTAAGGAAAGCGATGCCCCTTGCGGTACCGCCGTCGGTCCGCGTAGGGAGGTCGCACGTGGCTTGGAGCGCCCTCGGCGCGAGTCCATGGCTAGTGCGACAGTTGAGCTTCGGACTGCAGCTGCCGTGGACTCAGGGGGCGCCGTATCAATGCCCGCGTCCGTACCCACTCTCTCGGGAGGACGCCGCATTTGCGCAGACCGAGGTGGACAGGTGGCTGAGCAAGGGGTTTGTCCGGAGGGCGACAGGGTCGCAAGCGCGGGCTCTGACACGGGCCGGGCAGATATACCCGTCGTTCGTCACACAAACGGCGGGGAAGAGCCGGCTCGTGGTGGACTACAAGAGGGCGAACGAGTGCATGGAGGCGCGCACGTTCCGAATGGACCAACTCGCGGACCTCGTCTCGGAGCTGAGCCAGGGGGACCATATGTGGAAGGCGGACATCAAGGACGCTTACTATCACCTCCGCATTCGCACCGAGGACAGGATGCGGCTGGCCTTCTACATCGGCAGTTGCATATTCATCCCCCTGTGCTTGAATTGCGGCTTGGCCGTCGCCCCGTGGTTCTTCACGAAGGCGATGGCCCCGGTCGTTGGCTTTTTGCGCCACCTCGGCCACCGCGCATTTTCCTACCTCGACGACTTTTTCGGGGCAGCGAAACCGCGGCGGCCGGGCGACGCCACCGGGAGGCTGGAAACGCACGAGCTGGGGAGGGTGATGGCGCTTCGATTCCGGAAGCTAGGCCTCACCCTGCACCCGGAGAAGAGCTTCTTCGAGGGGACGACGCGTTTGGAGGTCCTCGGAATCCTCGTAGACACCGAGGAGGAGCGTTTCTTGCTGTCCCCGAAGAAGCTCGCCTCCATCGAGCTCGGCGCGTCGCGTCTGTTGCGATACGCCTCCCGTCACCGTCGCTTCGTAAAGCGCAAGGACGTCGAGCGGTTCGCGGGGCTCGCGAACGCGAGCGCCCCAGCAGTAGTCGACTGCCGGCTGCGCCTCCGCGAACTCTTCCCTGCTCTGGGAGGGGATCCGCGCGTGCGAGCGCGCGAAGCCCGCGCAAAAAATTCGCCTGCAGCGGGCCTCGGCTTGCGCTCGGCTCCGCGCGAAGTTCTTCGCTCGGCCGCTCGGCCGCTCCGCGGCCGCGACCGCGAATCGACCTCGCTGCGGACTTGGCGCTCGCTCGCGCTACAACGGGATTGAGGCCCGAGAGCGACTCCCGCCTGTCCCACGCTGCTATGCGGGACCTTCAATGGTGGGCGCGTCTGGCATCCAACCCCCACGTCGGCCGAGTGATCTGGCCGAGCCCGGACTTGTGCGTCTTTACAGACTCCAGCATGTCAGGGTGGGGGGCGGCGTGGCAAGGCAAGGGGCCGGCGCCCGGGTTCCGAGGCGGAAGAGGGGGCGCACATCAACGAACTCGAGTTGACGGCCGCCCTGCTGGCGCTGCGCCAGTTTCTGCCCTTCGCACGGCCCAGGCACGTGCTGCTCGTGACAGATTCCCTTGTCACGGCGCATGTCGTCAGAAACTACACCAGCCGGTCGCCGCGTCTTCTCGCCAAGTTGCGCCTCCTCTGCGCCCTCTGCAAAGACCATGGCATCTCCCTGTCGACGCGACACCTGCCGTCGATTCTGAACTGCTGGGCGGACCGCCTATCGCGCCGGCACGACAGTTTTGACTGGCACCTACCGCGCGACGCCCGCCTGCTATTGCAGCGCCGCTTCGCGGCATGCCGCGGAGCGTTTCCATCCAGCGCGACGAGCGGTGCCCCGCTCTTCGCGCTGGATGGAAACGCTCTACCGAGGCGTCCGCCGCCGCCTGGTTTGTTCCCCGTCGTCATTCCGCGCCCCGCCCTCCTAGGGGTCTGGGCCCGCTTCCTGTCCGCTCGCGCCGGCGTTCTGGTGGCGCCGAATTGGCTGCGCCAGCAATGGTACCAAAGCGCAGCGTCGGTCGCCCGCCCGGTCACGGTCGTTCCGGGCGTGACGACACTGTGGAAGAGCGTCGCGTTCGAATTCAAGCCAGGGCCCGCCGCCGTTGGCAGGAGCAGGGCGCCGCCGCCGCTGCCCACTTTCTAGGCGCCCGGGCCGGAGCGGCCCAAGCCGCTCCTTTGCTCGGCCACAACCTCGTCTCCAGTACGCAGGCTGCCTATCAGCACCACTGGGAGGCGTTCACCGCGTTCTGTGGAATTGACGGGGTCTCGTCGCTGCCCGCCACCCCCATCACTGTGGCGTGCTACGTCGGACACCTGTACGTGCGGGGGACAGTCCGTGGAGGTTCTATCAGGCCGTACATTGCGGCCATCGGGTTGCAGCATCGCCGGTACGGCCTGGCCGACCCTACGAAGGACCACTTGGTCGCGTCCACGCGCCAAGGCTATGTTTCTAATGATGCCGCGCGCGCCGGAGGGCCTCCTGAGCGCTCGGCTCCCTTCCCTGCGGAGTGCGCGCTGCGTGCTCTCCAGCTCGCCTTGGCCGCCACCGATCACCGCGGTCTGCAGAAGTGGAGCGTCGTTGCGCTTGGGTTTCTAATCTGTACACGCCCCACCAGTCTGCGTTTGCTCCGTCGCTGTGACCTGCAACTGTCGCCGACAGAGGTGACCCTGCAGATGGTCACCTTCAAATATGGGGACCGGTGGTCGTCGCCGAGAATCGCTCTCCGCATCCCGTTCCCCTCCCCTTCCGACCCCCTCTACGAGCTACTGTCGAAATTGGGCGCCGCTGCCGTTCGCCTGGAATCCTACCTGTTCTCTGGAAGCTCCGATCGCTCACCGCCTACCGCTGCCGTTCTCCGCTCGACGCTAGACTCGCTAGTCGCGGACGTCCGACCCCCGGCCGGGACGAAATGTACCGCTCGCTCGCTCCGTAGTGGGAGGATCTCCGCGGCCTATGCGGCCGGCGTTCGCCTTGAGACCGTCATGCGTCTTTCTAACCACTCCTCTGCGGAGGTAGTGCACAAGCACTATTTAGACGCGCTGTTGCCGGTTACACCGGCGGCACGGTCGTTTTTCGGTCGCTTTGCGCCCTCCGCTGTCCGTCTATGACGCTCCATCCAGTCTCGAAATTTGGCATTCTACCGCGTGAGCATCTGTTACGGACCTGTATCTTATGATCACACTGTAATGCCTCCCGCCGCTCTCAGCCCCCACTGTACGCCCCGGCCCCTTTGCGTCGGCCCTTTGCTTATCAGTGGGGGCAGCTGCTCAACTCTCTTTACTCCAGGCAGTCATCCGTTTCTCAGCCCCCGCCCCCCCGCTCCTCGCGGCGTGGTGCGCGCTGTCAGCCAACCGTCTCTGTGTGCGTACGTCACACTTCTCGTTTAGAATTATCTAGAATTGTTCGTTTACTTGTTACCCTACCCCAGATGTTTCTCCTGAATAAAATCTGTGTTATGGCATTCTACCGCGCGGGCATCTGTTACGTATCGTTATCATAGAGCAGCCAGGATGGGAGCTGGACTCTCGCCGAGTGAGAGTGTATTATACTGTAAAGTTTGCATACAGTACCTTCGAAGCTACCGTTTGGTACAGTACGGCAGAGCACGACGATTGTGTTCTACAGCATGAAGTCTCGTGACTGCCGGTGGGACGGTGGTCCCACCGTCTGCTCCAAGGAGCAGGACGTTACGGATCGGTGAAGCCATCGGCTCACAATATCAGTGTCAGGAGGGGGATTTTTTTAGATAAAAGCACTCAGGCGCCAGTCCAGCTCCTGCCATGACGACAATATCTATATTGTGGTTGGTACATATTCATTGAATAGCCACCAATCACAATAAAGATACAGGGCATTCACCAACCATAATAGAGGCATGCTGGTGAGGAATGCACCGTAGAGTGCATTTGGGATAATTCGTGAACGGCTGGCGCGGGCGCAGGGCTGACTTTAAACTTTAAGTTTAGAGTTTACATGGCGCATTTTTAGAAGGCGGCGGAATTGGGGGTCCGTACCGACGAATCACAACAAGCTTTGGCCTGCTCTGAGGCCTCTTGTCAACACCACATGGCTGGAGTAGAATAAACATGTAGGTCGGCAATTTAACTAATTTAGTTACTTAAATGCACCCCGAGACAGGTGAAATTTAGCCGACACGGGCTGTGATTGGCTACTGCAATAAAAATGAAGACACTTGTACCAATTAGCGAGTCATTTCGTTCCCATAATTTACTCTCCATACGTGTATCACGAATCACGTGCCCAACTGTAAGAAGGTATGAAAGATCTGGACCTCATTTGTCCTCTATCATGGTGGGGCTTCTGGAGTTGATGCTTTTTCGGTCATGCGATTACAGCAGCATGCCGAGTGCTCTGCACTTGAACGGCAAACAAACAAACATTTTATATCGGCATTATTAAACTTATGTGTATTTTAGCAACACTTAAAAACACCTGGACACGAATCATGATTTGCTGACAAGCGCGACATAAAGGCCTCCCAAACACACACTGCAGAGGTCTGGGGTCAAGCAGCAATCGGCGACGCACCTCATACAAAGTGTGCCCCAACACACGCGACATCGTTAGGTAGTCACGACCATTTCACTTTCCTGCTGTGTCCATCCTCGTCCCGCACCTCACCCCGACCTCTCGGTGTAGCTGTGGTTCATCGCGAATGTTAACGTCGCTGTCGTTTGAAATCCCATCAGAAGAGAGCGTCTACCTCCGACGGTGATAGCTCCGCTGACTTTCGTTTCAAACCTCCACTTACTTGCATCGGCCGCGCTGAAGCGATAGGTCATGCCGCTGGCTCCGCGAAGCTCGCTTTCTCGTTTTCCTCTATCTAAGATGAAGATTCCAGCAGCCCTCTCACTTCTCCTCCTCCTCTCTTTGTTTGTCTCATCTCAGTCTGCCGTTTCCTCACCACTCACAGTAGATAGGACTGGGTTTCGCCCAAGCAGTGATTTTGAAACCCCTACTGTCAATGCTGCCGACCGAACCAGTCATATCGACGAAGTCCTCCCACCACCCACCGCTCGTTCTGCTGTTCCTATCCTCGATGATCCGGTTGAGGAACGGACTCATGATGTCTCAAAACTCAAGCCTCCCAACAGGCGGGCTGACAAGAAGCGTATTCTCGTTACTGGTGGTGCTGGCTTCATAGGTAGCCATTTGGTGGACAGGCTTATGGATGAGGGTCACATGGTAATTGTCGTAGATTCGCTCTTTACTGGCAAAAAGAGCAACCTTGAGAGACACTACAACTCTCCCCGTTTTGAGTTCATCCGACACGATGTCATCGATCCAATCAGCCTTGAAGTTGACCAAATTTATCATTTGGCTTGCCCAGCCTCGCCAATTCATTATAAGTATAACCCGATCCACACCCTCAAGACCAGTTTCTTGGGCACGTACAACATGTTGGGTCTCGCCAAGCGCACTCATGCTCGATTCCTCATTACGTCAACGTCTGAAGTGTATGGTGACCCCTTGGTACATCCGCAACACGAGGAATATTGGGGCAACGTCAACCCAATTGGCGAGCGTTCTTGCTATGATGAGGGTAAGAGAGTCGCCGAAACGTTGTGCTATGACTTTAAGCGGCAGAATGGTGTTGATATTAGGATTGCACGCATTTTCAACACATATGGCCCCAGGATGGCTCTCAACGACGGCCGAGTCGTGTCCAACTTTGTGGGACAAGCGTTGAGAGGGGAGCAGTTGACCGTACAGGGCTCAGGAAACCAAACAAGATCGTTTTGCTATGTTTCGGACCAAGTGGACGGTCTCATCAAGCTCATGAATACGGAGGATGTCGACGGTCCCGTCAATATCGGTAACCCACATGAATTCACTATTCGCGAACTTGCAGACGTTGTGAAAAAGGCTGTCGACCCGAATGTTGAAATTACTTATACCCCGTTAACCCCAGATGACCCCAAGCAACGTAAGCCGGACATCACAAAAGCGAAGGATGTCCTCGGCTGGGAGCCAGGAGTTGAATTGATGGATGGGCTGAAATTGATGACAGTCGACTTCAAGGAACGCATCCGAAACGGGGATGAAGGCTGGTGATAGCATGTGTAGCACTCCGTCACCACGACTGCTAACATGTGAACTGTAGAAACCGACACCCAAAACACAAATTGCATGCCCTTATGTAAAAGGGATCTTGTGCTTATGCTGGTCGAACATCAAACCGAGATTTTTTTCGCGGTCTGATTACCTCACTCTTCGGACGTTCGGCGAGGCGGGACCTAAATGGCACGTCTGCTTCTAGAGCTTGAGTGACATCTGACCTTCTAATAAACTTATCAGCCTCCGGGCGTGAACATGGGTTGCTATTTGTGTTCGATTGACGGTGCTTGAAAAGCCCTGGCATGTCAGGAGAATTGGAAATTCTAGCCCTTCTAGCCTCGTTCCAGAGCTTGCTGACCGATTGAGAGAAGTCGACGCGTACTCTCCGATCGTCGATGAGAGTGCTATCCATTTTGAAATATGCCTTTTCGCAGTGTTCTTTCTTCTCAAACTCAATGAAGCCATAGCACAACGATTTTCCAGATTTCCTATCACGCAAAATGTCTGCCTTGCACTCCCCAAAGCGCGAGAATATGATTTCAAGATCATCCGCTTCGGTAGCGGGATTCAGTTTGCAGATAAACAACACGTTTTCAGGCGGTTTCATATCCGCATCACGAATGTCGCCTATAATTTCAAGGACCTCCGCTCTAGTTCTGGCCTCTCGCTCTTGTTCTTGCTCTTTGAGACGAATTTTTGTCTTTTCACCAGAACTTTCTTCAAATTCTTCTTCATCGTCTGACCCTAGTCGATCTCCGCGACCACCTTGTGCTGGGTCTGGAGACGGACAATCAGAGGGAAGACCTGTAGGATCATCAAATGGGTCGTGCAAGACTATTGTGTGCCTTACTCGAATCAAGCGATACGGCCGAAAATCTTTGTCCACAAAAGCGTCAGCGATTTTGTCTACAACGTTAAAGCCTTCTACAACTTCTCCGATAACTGTGTGGTCATTGTCCAGGTAGCTCAAGCCATCCGCTAGAGTGATGAAAAACTGGCTCCCGATCTTCCTCGACCCTCCAACTACGCTTGACGCCATTGATACAGTTCCTTTGCGCTCATGTGAAGCAAACGGGGAACGTTCTAGGTTGAGGTACGCTGGGCCGGGGGGTTTGCATTTCGCGAAGACGGACTCGCCCCCATCTCCCTTATTGGTAGGATCTCCGGTCTGCGCTATGAATCCCTTCTCGATACGGAAGAATTCGCAGTCGTTGTAGTACTTAATGGTGCATAACTTTAAGAAGTTTCTGCATGCAGAAGGCGAGAGATGAGGTAAAAGATCAATGACGACATCGCCGTATGATGTTTCCATCAATACACTCATCTCTCAGAAATTTAGCTTCCCATGTTACTTTGCAGGGCGCATTATCGCGGGCTGAAACCCAGTTCTGTGTGAATGTGATCCTCAACCAGAGCGACTATGTGGTGATTGAAGGTCCCTCAACTTGTCTTGCAGGCATGAACAGTTTCGGTTTCTGCCTGCGTTGCCGAATAGAGCTTGTCCCTTCAGATGGCAGCGTGGTGGTACCTTAGCTGACTCTTTCGCTGAACGGTTGAGCGACACCTTTTTTGAGAAATGAATTTGTTATGAAGTAACCTTCAGACTCGGGATCTGACCATATTGAATAAAGCTTCATTCGACTAATTGGCAGGAAGTGTTTTATTTATGAAATGCCGTATTTAAAACAAGCATAAAAAGCCTCATTGCGCAATACACTAAGTCATTCAGGTTGCGCACGCCATGTTATACAGTATGAGAGCAGTTGAAATTGACCCCGCCTTCTTGTTTACAGTACGTGTTGCTCACACTTCATTCAGCCTTCGCACCTGTTCTCGAACGAGCCGGATTTTCGTGGGTGACGACGTTTCTTCATTCCATCAAACGCCGCGCCCCTCTCAGGCACCGTGCAGAGTAAGAGTTACATGCGTCGCTTTGCATGTGCAAATCGCTTTCTAGGAAGCAGTAGCGCCCCATTCACTCCAAGTGTAGGGTGACGACAATCGCAAAGCACGCAGCTGTCAATGAAGCGTCGACAACGACATCTTAGCAGTCTGTGACAATTATTCAATTACGCATTAACAGTTGCGTTGAGCTTGTTGAGTTCAGTGAAGATTGGTTATTTTGGATTACGGGGCAGTCGTGCTGGGGCCTGCTGAAGCCGCGTCGCGGCGTGAGACAGATAGCTTGGCTATCAGCATTGTAACACCTAGCCAAGTCGCTGGATATATTTCTAAGGTTACCGAGGAAAAAAGCGAGACTCTTCCATATCCCGTATGTCCCCCGACATGGTCAAGCAATGGGCTGTACTCTCAGAACACAAGACCCGACCTGGCCCTGAGTAGGAGTGATTACGGCAAATTTCCTCGCTTGTTTCCAGTCAATTCAAACGCACAACAGCTATGTGAATCCCGATCAGCTGTCCATATACAGGACTTCCAGGCCGCATTTGTCGAACCTAGAAGCATCTCTCGGGAGAAGGCCGTGCTTTGTGGTGATCAAGCTTACCACTTCCTTCCGACATCTCCAGGCGTATCTGATATTGATGAGGATTGTCAAGTTCCAGAGGCAAAGAAACGCCGGCGCTATGATACTGACACATGTGAAGGCGAATTATCTCAAATAATTCAGAATGCGGAAACGGCCATCAGCCAAGCAAGGTACGCCCAACGCGCTTCTTGGAAGACATTTACTTCAAGAGCTTCGGTACCTCCCCTTGGTGTGGACAATAGTGTCCTAGAAGGACTAAATCATGAATCAATCTTGTCGGAGATGAGCAAACCAGTTCATCAGGCCTCCTACGACCCACATGATCCTGGTCGAGCGTCAGGAAACCCACTCGTTGTAATTAAGTTTGGAGATGAAAACATTCTTGGCTGCGCTACATCTGGATGTCTGAATTCAGTTGCGCTTCTAGGCCTCGAGAAGTCCACTGGCAGCAATGGAGAGCTGAGGTCGCACATTTTTCGAAAGAACCGTCCCGTCGTATCGTCACAGGTGATCTCTCATAACTCGGAACTCATCAATGACCTGGTCATGACAGATTGGGAAATCGGAAGCTCGGAGCCCAGCAGGGTGCTGGCGTCCACTCAGAAATCGCTCAGCTTTGCAGAAGTTTCTGCGAATGACTATAAGCCCACAATTAAGTGGGTTGATCAATTCTCGTTTCCTATGCCGTTATCCTGTGCCTTGAACCCTCTCCTCCCCACAGAGTTTGCTGTTGTTTCATCATCCGGTCTTTTCTTTGGTTCTGTTCAAGACTTTTTGGCTCTTAAGGGCGATGGCACAGACTACTTTCATGATATCCAAGTTCTTGCGAAAGATCGCATTTACAATCGCCTCATCTTTGGTCTTCATCCACGGTCCCTTCTTTTGTCCAGTCGCAGGGAAATTGCTGCTTTCGACATGCGTAGCAGAGCGGAAACGTGCTCCCGTAGTGTATTGCTTGATGTACGAGAACACTGGAATCTTCCATGGCATGACCATGGCATTTCTATAATGAAACCGTTGGAGGCGAGGAGCTATACGTTGTTTGTTGCGACGCAGACATCTATGAATTTCGTTGACTTGCGAATGCCGAGCAATCCACTCCTCGACTGGTCCTTAAGCCTCCCGTTACCTCCTGAACAAGCCGCATTAGTATCACTGAATACGAATGGAATCCGTTCTTCTGTTGTCACAATAGGTTCTCGTCAATCTGGGTACCTTGAGGCTTTTCATTCTATTTGCGATCCATCAATTGGTCAACTTCCATTGCATGTTCCAGATATGATCAGCAGATCTGAAGCCACCAACTCCAAGGCTCCTGGATTTCTGAAAAGGCCGATGCTTTGGTCAGATTTACCGCTTGGCCATCTTCAACAAGTCAAGGATACCCGAAGTGCCTTTGGAATGGCGCTGATCCCGTTTGACGACGAAGGACTCGTTTCACTTCTTCAATGGACAGTAGATGATGGTTTGGTCGGACAAGTCTTGAATTTGAGGGCAGCGGAAGACGAAGGACACGAGGACATAGAAAAAGGGATTGAACTGCCAAAGGGGGGGTCACTTGTAATGTCTGAATTTCAGAAACAGATGCATTCACGAGAAAAGAACTGTAAGAGGGCTTGGGAAACATACCCTGTTCAACATAGTATGCCTGGTAGCTTTTTACAAGTTGGGACTAAACGTCTTCAAGTATGTGACATGTATGACCTACGACCGTGCATTCTCCGGAATGATGAAGATGATTCTGGTTTGGGTGGTTTCGATACTCTGCCACGGCCCTTTTTAGGCGATATACCAATGGCGTTGAAGATTCGAAATCAATATTTATACATTAAGGACAAGGGAACTGAAGTCGAAGAAGAAGTTTCTACGAAGAGCAAGCTTCAGGGGGAGTTACCGTTTCCACAGAAAGACTTCACTGACCTCGAAAACCGAGATCCGTTTTCGTATGGCGGCTTGACAAAGTCTCGAGAGTTGCATGTTGCTCGCCAATCCCTAGTGGCCAGCTCTCAAAGTGGGGAATCGTTTGATAGTATTTGTGCGGAGAGAAAAACTAATGACGAAGATGGATGTGCCATTGATGCAATAGGAGGGGAGTTGCTCGAACCTGACGATGGCGACGGACACATGGACGAGTTGCTAGAGCAAATTGGCGACGGGCAGACGCTAGATGAGATTGGACGTACAGTGCGGGGCGGAATAGCACACAATGCCACGCCATTAGGTGTAGATGAATTGCAATCGTCAATGAAGGCTACCGGTTCGATCCATTCATTTGATGTGGAGTGGCACTCCATGTGTGAAGAGGACCACACTGGGCGAGGGACAGCAGTGTCAACGAATGGGGCGATGCCTAACTGGGTGCAAACGACGGTTTATTACTCAGAGAATGTTCATGTCGGGAAAGCTCTAGAGATGTTGGCTATAGAAGAAGATTCTGGGTACGGGAAGTTGTTGATGAAGATGAAAACTTTGTTCACGGGGTTGCAGAGCACTGACGAGAACTCGCTGGATGAATGATATCATCGGATTGTGCAGTACATCGATCTGGAAGGGATTGCGTGAGCAGATGGTTTCGAGCTGGGGACGTATTTGCCTTCGTAGACTTGAGATATATATTTAAAAGGCACAATGCTCCTGAGTTGAAGCAAAGGGAATATTTTGATGTCGGAGTTCATTTGTGCCCGCTACAGAATCAAGGAGTGCCGACTGCTTGGCATAAACCGCCTGTTTTTCTTTTCTCTTTCCAGGGCCGTGCGATGTTTGGGGTTGTCACTAGTGATGCGGGAAAATATATCAAGTATCCATGCTGATGTTTCATGTTGACGTATTTGGGTCAGAAAAAGTAGATAGAGAGGAGGGGGATCAAGACAGCATTTGATGCGTCCTTTTAAGCTCTGGGAACCACTGCGTGCAGTTGGGCTAAGAACTCAAGACTGAGTATTGCGAATTGCTCTCGCTTGAATGCAAAGAGATGAAAGAGTCGAGGACCTGTAACCTTCCAACGCACTTGCTTTCTCACATCCATGAAGTGTCTTCGGAAAGGGGAACTGTCCGTTCAGGTTTAATGCTGAGCATGACGTTATCACCGCAAGCAAAATAGTAATACAAGGTGGTATCATACGGGACGGGCTCCCACGGGTTCACTCGGGTACTGTCCATGTACGTTTCCTCCCCGTGTCGTTTAATTGCAGCCTGGGCTTTGCGGACGACGCTTCAAAAGAAAGAATAGTGCAAATGACCGTATAGTACCCTTAAAGTACAGTTGTACAGTAGTGCCAAGGGTAGCGCATCTTGGAGCGGAGGAAGGGTTTCTTCCGCCATTATTTTTATATTAAACACAACAAGGGAGAGTATGATAATCGTCTGGCGGAAGAGTTGCATTGGTGATGGCAGCGGGTGAAAGGAATCGCTTGATGGGAATTTTCCACGCAGCACCCGTTGGAATTGTTGAGCGCAGGCGCGTGCCTGTAATTTGGCGAAAGCCAACAATCCAATGAAAAGGCTCCATGACCGCCACCATCGCGAGATGGTTGGCTGATGATGATTTAGGGTACGTACCATTGTAGAAATAATGATTAATCACTATCCTACCGACGACGGCGCAGCGGAGCGGCGCGCACCAGAGCCTTGCTCTGGTTGACATAAAGTGGAGTGACCGGGTCACTGTAGACCCGATCACCAGAGGAGACATCCTCACACATTCTCCATATCCCTGGCTTTCCTTTTACGAATTGCAGAATGAGAACCAGCAAGTGCGGGCAAGCAGTAACTCTAACTGTCCACTGGCTGCGAGGGCTCATATTGGCTCGAGGTTATGATATTGGCCCGAGGCGAGCCCGTATGGCTTATCACGGCGTGGCCCTATCGAGCCCCGCACAAGTGTGAGTCCCTCACGCCTGCCTCGTGATATCGCATCGGCCCCCCCTAATTGTTAGAGGAATAAAATGATATAGCGACCCCCGTAGCACATGAGCAACAGGTGGCCCAAAAGCAATTGTAGAGAATGGGCATGTCGCACGGGCATGTCGCACGGGCACGTCGTTCCAGTTGGGCGCAGCATGGATACCACTGTAATGATTTTATTTCAATAGTGCACTCGCAATGACGTCCGCATCGCATTCAGGATATCCGCTCTGCGGTGACATCGGCACTACGGTTCAGGCAAGGGAGCCAAACCACAGAATCGCCTCAGCCAGCCAGGCGACAAGTAAAGATTGTGTACCGCGGGTACCGTTGCAACGGTACCCTTGGTACTGTACTGGACACATGTTCATTGCGGATGTGAAAATAATACAGCAGTGTAAGATGGTGGCATTCAATATCTTATTGAAACTGGCATCGCTCTGAGGCAGCGCTGGACACAAAGCTGCTACCTCACATGATTCTCACGTAACCTTTGCAAATCTCAGTCAGTGAGGTACCATCTTTTCTTGCACCTTTCACTCCGTTGCGATGAGAAAAACGGACGACCTGTCGAAACCTGACAGCTGAAACGATTTTCAACACCGACTGCACACCCCGGGGGGTGCGAGCGTGAGTGCGAAGCAACGGAGTCGTGCTCCGACGCACCTTCCCTGCTCAATTCGGATTCACATGACCTGTCGCACCGCCACCTGATCCTAGTGCTCGATACTGTACAACCCGCACATAGCTTCGCAACAGAAACTGTCAATACGTTCTCATGCAACCTCTATAGCTTCCCCTTTGACGTCAACGCTTCAACAAGCTCACAGTGCCTTCAAAAGGCTTGCCGGTCTGCCTCCATCTTAAGCAACGTCAAATTACCCATTGCTTCTGTTGCCGGCGCATTATCTATCCATCGCATTCATTCCGCGCTGCCAGGACTCACAAAACCATGGCATCGCCGGACGAGTCGGAGTCGATCCCACTCTTAAATTTAGAAAGGCCAGGCTCACGACATTACTTTCCAGCGGACACAGATTCGTTGAAGAGGGCCGTTTCGTCGCTAACCAAGACTCTTCGATCGTATACCCACGCTCTTAACCGAGTTGAGCCCTGTACTCCTATTTGTGCGCTTGTTTGTGCTATCCTGGCATTTTTTGTGGTTACCAACGTTGGTCGCAAAGAGCCTGTTTACCTCCGAACGTCAGGGCCCACTTTCACATTGTCCGAGCCCAAACAGCGGGCAAGAAGCAATCGAACGTTATCAGCCCGATTATTGACTCTCAACACCTTCATTCGTCCAATGTTCGTTGGTATTGGCGACTACAAGGATGAAAGGTTGGCTCGCCTGATCCCTGAACTTGCACATTTTGACACTGCGTGCTTTCAAGAACTCTTTTGGGCCACTGGGTCGCGCAAAAGGAAGTTCATGGATGCTGCTCGCGAGCAGGGACTGATATACCAAACTTCTTCTCCATCACTTGGACTTGCAGGCCTTCTCCGTTGTCCACCAAAGATAATTGATGCGGGGCTAGTTATTCTTTCGCGCTACCCGATCGTGAAAGCTGATTATTACACCTTCTCTGAGGCTGTCTACCGTTCTATCGATATGGTCGTCGCTAAAGGCGTCCTGTATGCTCGCATCAGGCTATTTGCTGACGAGCCGATACGATACGCACATGTGTTTACGACACACATGCAAGCGAACAACCATTTGGAAGACGTATCGTTCGAAAAAGTCCGTGAAAGCCAAGTACGTGAATTAGCCAAGTTCCTGACGCACATGATTGCCGACGATCCGGACGGCGTGGTCATCATTAGTGGAGACTTCAACATGAACGCTAGAGCAGCGAGCGATGACTCGTCATCTTCAAAGGAGTATAAAGAAGCATATGCATTGCTTCAATCCTTTCGCGGTAACATCGAATTGCAGGACATTTTGTTCAAGGCTAGCAATGATTCCCATCCAGCAACTAGTGCCGGAGGACTGACGGGGCTTCCAAACAAGAAGGAATGCCTTGACTACATTTTCCTTAGTTCCTTGGATCGGGAAGACGCCAGTACATCAGTCAGTGCTTATGCAGTGACTGGATCTGTGCAGGTGGATGAGCTCCGGATAGAACCACCTACCAGTGACGCTCCTTACCAAACATTGAGTGATCACTACGCCGTAACAGCGAAAATCATATTCAAAGAGACGGGTAGCGACGACACCGGAGGATAGAAGGCATTTCGGAGCTTTCGCAGTCTGCCCGTTTGAGTGAAGTACCAAGAACCGTTAGTCCTACTTCCTCCGTTAATCGACGCAGCAGGAGTTCCTCATCGTCTCGATCCACCTCGCTCAGAGTGTACCCCGCCCCCAGGTTTTGGGGTTCAACGGGCTTGCCCTCAAGATATTCTGGGTTTGGTTATTCTCCGAATGATTACTGTCCTGGAGCGCCATGCCGGTCTGGTCCACAGAAGGATTCCAAATGTACAATAATTCATCGCTCATGTTGCAGAATCGAACGAAAAGCAGTAGCAGAAACGCTTTTGTGCTCAAAATTCCTTTCCACTTGCATCGTGCTTGGCTTTGCAATACTTGCAGTACTGTACCACTGCCAAGGATGACTGCAATAGTTGGATAGTGACGCTCTTACGGGGGCCCCAAGTATGTGATTGAGGCACTCCATCCGCCACTGCATCTTGCCTGCTGGCGTGTGGCCGTACGCCCCAATTCGAACTCCTTTCTTGAACATTTCGCTATTGAGGGCAACAGCTGCCAATTTGGACGCATCCTGGTGCTGACATCCTGCTTTCGCATCTCTGACACGTGTATCGCACGTGTCAGTCGTGAGACACTGGGAAGGTCTGTACAACTGCGATCGATTTCGTGCCATTCAGCACATTTGATGGCTTGAGGCTTACTGTGTATCCAAAGGAAAGCATCGCACCGTGCCATGACCTCACCGGAACCACTTTTCAAGGGGAAACGAATTGTTGTAACTGGAGGGACTGGTTTCATTGGAAGCGCGCTGCTCTCGGAACTGCGGAGCAGATACCCAGATGTGATCCCAGTCGCCCTTGCGCGACCGTCATCACACGTTGTGCTGCTACAACGACTGCTTGACTATACCGAAGAGGAACCTAGTGTCCTTATTGGATCTTTGAATGACATTTCTACGATACAGCCATGTGTCAAGGGGGCAGATGTTGTCATTCATCTCGCAGCTGACATGGATTTCTTCGCGCGTGATGTGTCCCGACTCATCCAGGTAAACGTAGAAGGAACCAGGAATTTGCTTGAGGCGTGCGCTCGCGAAGCCTCCAGAACGGGCCATAAGGTCCGCTTCGTATATGCGTCTTCGACAGAGGCTGTTGGTTGTACTAATGGACTTGGAAAAGCGGACGAGACCGCAGTGAGAAGACCAGATTCAGATTACGGGCGGAGTAAAGTGCTTGCAGAAGATGTCGTCAGGCAATACGCAGATCGCCTAGACACTGTCATCGCAAGACCAACGGGCGTGTTTGGACCTGGGGAAAGATTTTTCTTTTTTGAGAAGATGAAGATGGTGGCATCCGGAATTGCGTTTTTTGCACCGTCTCCAATGACAGGGCGTGCTATGTTCACCCATATTGCAGATGTCGTTGAAGGTTTAATAATTTGTGCAAGTCACGCCGAAGCCGTCGGTGAGACGTTTTATATTTGCCCAAACGAATCTGTAACATATCGAGAAATTCTGGACACTCTCGCAGATGCGTTGAAATGCCCACGACCATTTATATTTTTGAGAGAGAGCATTGGCGTTGTGTTGATGAAAGCTATCTCGCCAATTTTGAATTTAGGAAAGAGGAGGGTATTTATATATCACCCAACAACAGTGAAGCGATCTATGGAAAACAGAGAATACTGCAACGAGAAACTTCGACGACTGGGATTTGCTCCCAAGTACACAATTCTGTCAGGTGCAGAGCAAACTATGGTGTCAGAAATGAATTCTGGAAATATCAGTCGAGGGTTTATTCCGGGCGCATTGAAATCTTGCATCTACGTAGCAGCCTTAGTGGTGTTTTCTCTGAAAGGGTGCTTTCGTAGGAGACAGCCTGCCCGCCCATAAGGTTACGTTGCGGAATTCGATCGCCGCATAGGATTACCAAGCCCAGAAGATCGATTGTGACCACTTTGTTTAGCGAAACAAAAAATACATTCAAGAAGATGTTGCAGAGTGCACTAGTACCACATCTGCACTGATGCCCCATCAGCGTAAATTCATGTAGGTTACGTTTCACCCTGCATTTGAGAATCTCCCGATCTAAAGGCGGAAAACTCTTGTTTGGCTGTGAAGATGTGGATGCGTGCAAAAATGCTGTCTTCTTGAGAGGTGCTCTAAATTCTTGACGCTGGGAACTATCGTACCTGTGTGCATTGCTTCAAACGCCAAGGTCGTGTTATTGATTCATAGTAGGCCAATGCGCTTGTTCAAAGCTTATGCGGAGAAAGGAAATATGCAGAGGCTGTATTTAAAAATTTACGAGGTTTTAAGGATCGGTACGAACGGCATTCTACAAACGTTGTCCCGTCACGTGTGTCGTGCTTGATGTGCTCGAACTTGCCGCTCAACTCACTACCCAGAGAAGGGAAACTGCCCGTATGACTGAGCCGTCCAATTCAAAGGATCACAAGTTTGACAATTGTATTCTTTCATTTATACGGAGTTAGTTGATTGAGGGCTACTAGCCCGTGTGTTATAAACGCTACTAATGCTACCCTATTAAATCTATTTCACTATCTGTACACTCTTTCGTTCTAATGTCCGGTGTCACCCCTAGACGGAAAGCTCCCCACAGGGTACTACCGCACAGACTACTGAGTAAACCACGGTGGCATTTCACTGGCTCTTCGCGGTAGCCCCTTCGATATGCTTTTGGCGGGATCGATTGCTCCTGCCTGCATGGCTCGATAGACCGCATGTTGCCGTTTTTCCCTCAACGATTTTTCACGTTTCCTCCTCCTCCTCTTCAAAATTGCCGGAGGGTTCAAAGCCAAAAGTCCGTCCTGCCTTGGATCCGCCTTTAAAATCATGTCTGCGAGCTTGGGGAGCAATGGTATCACTCCAGACACGGAAGTCGCATACAGGTGCGATTTCCCTGTTGCGACTCTCGGAAGATTAACTTCGCATGATTCCCCAACCCCAACTGTCAGAATGCGGATACCAGCTTTCTCCATTTTCTGCTTTTCATGAACAGCTGCTTCAACCCCTCCAGGGCTCTGGCCTCCCTTCGTGAATTCTCCTGCGTTGATAACAACCACGCGGCGGAGCCGGCCAGCTTTTTGCACTTGCGCCTGAATGTGCTTGTTCACTACGGGCGGAAGCATCTCAAATCGTGACCACTTCAATGCTAAATGCACCTCTCTTGACATCCCATTCATGGCAGGAGGCACTTCCTTCGCTTGAACAGTTGGTGGTTCTTCAATATCACCTTCGCTCTCAAGGACATCCATACCCTGGTCAGCCTCCATAATATTGTCTGAGCTACGTCCGACAAGACTATCGACCTTCCGAAGAGCGTTTCCACCAACTTCTTCTCCGACCTCGTAAATGTACATCCCGTCTCGGTCCCAATTATTGGCGTCCCCTTGAAACGAGCTCAGGATCCGCCTGCGAACTGCCTCCTCGTCCCGGTCAAGTTCAGAGACGACGACAGAATCGTAAGCGTATTCAACAAACCCAACACGGGAACCACTGTGCGTCTTACTCATCAGATCATCAAGCAGGCCACCTGGTTTAGTCAGGACTTCCTTCATTTGTCGGTATTCCCTCCACGAGAGTGATCCCGAAGCGTCAAAAACAAAAAGTAGGTCAACCTTCGGCCCATCAAGACATCCTGTTTTCAAGCTTCCCACTCCATTTTCGGAAGGGCTGCCACTTTTTGTGCCAGAGGTCGCCTCATGAGATGATGGAAAACGTGACGACTTAAAAGAACGTAGCTCTGATGAGTTTGCCGATGCAGAAGCCATCATATCTGAACCTGGCAACTGGCTCAAGGCCATGCACATTCCCGGCACGGCGAGTCGGGTTATAACTTGCGGTGGTCTCACTCGAGCAGCTCCAGGCTTGAACAGTCCGGCAAACTGTCCCCCTACCTTCGCCGCAACGGCTTCACCAGCCGCAACTACCATCTCGGGTAACTCTGATGCACTCTTCCATACTTGGTCCCACGGCGAATCATCGTCTAGGTCACGTTCTTCCCTCTCACTCGTATACCCACTCTTCTCGTTGTCGTCGTCAGATGAGCCGAAAAGAGAGGTTATTCCAAACGCACCAACACCTGGCACAACTGCGCATGTCTTATAGACTACAGCTCCTACAGTGAGCATAACAATAAACGATGCAATCGCGATTCCACTCATACCTGCTATGCCCCCAGGCAGAGAATTGCCGCTGGAATCCTCTAGGCCAGAATCAGGTTCATCCATCAAATCCTCAGGACCGCCTTCTGCCTCTAGAATGGAAACATCATCGGGAGTTTGGACAGCGGATGTCGTTGGAGAAGCGGTAGTACCGCCCCCCGAACCAAATTCAGGACCTTGAGAGGGCTCGGCGGTGAACACTTCGGATGGAACTGAAGAATTTCCGCCTGAAGCCTCGGGTCTATCGTCGCCCTCGCCAGAAGATTCAGCGGCATTTGCTTCGCCACTAGGAGATTGTACTGGTAATGGTAGTTGAGTCGGCTCCACAGGGTCAGGGGTTTCGGATGAAGGGTTAATATCTGGTGGTGCTGTACTTGTTGAAATCGCGATGCCCGGGTCCGAAGTTACCCCGACATCCTCTACCTCAGATACTGACGGTGTGTCATCTGGCTGCGCGTCAGAAGATGGTCGAACACCATCTTGTGTAACTTCCGATGATGCAACGGGAATTGATTCTTCAGCAGAAGCCTCTGGACTAGGACTAGGAATGCTCTCAATGCCAGGTGGATCACTTGGGGTTTCTTCCAGCCCAGCAGAAGGTTCCTGATCCGGCATCAACGTCTGACTTGGGACTTCAGAGATCTCCGGGGAAATAGTTGTTGCGGAAGTTGCAGGAGTAACATCAATAGGTGGTGATGAGGAATCCAGACCTTCTGACGGCGTAGTCAAATCTTCTTCGGCTGTTTCCGTCAATGGGGTTGCTTCTCCAATGCCCGGACTAGGGATAAGTCCATCCCCTGATGTTGCAGGGCTGTCCTCAGGCACTTCCCCTGGTGATCCTGGTTCGAGAGTCACTTCCGATGGAGCAAACGACGGGGACACTTCCACGTTGTTCGCAGACAAAGATGATTCCACAGCCAATTCATCTGTCTCTGCCACTGTAGCTTCAGACCCTTCATCTGAGTTTATCAGAACAGTCAGACTCGGATCATCTGTAGTTTCACTTCCATCGATGGTAGGAGTAGCGTCAACTAGAGTTGGAGCCTCAGGCAACAGGCTTGGCTCTAAAGAAGAAGGGACCACAACATCTCCATCAGTATCGCCTTCCACACTGGGTTGAGATTCTTCATCTGCGTCTTGGTTCTCGATTTCGTCCGAGGAAGTAGGTCCAAACGAGACCTCGGCAGATTCTGTCTCCGTAGATGCGACGGATACAATGTCATCAGTTCCTCCACTTGTGGAATCAATCTCCATTGATGCGCTCTCAACAGGTGCACTCATCATATCACTCTCCGCAGGACTCTGTGAAAACTCTTCGTCAGAGGGCATTGTGGGTGTAGGCTGAATCAGAGGAGTTTCTGCAGGCGGGAACCCCTCCAAAGGTTCTCCCGTCTCAACATCAGTGCTTGGATCTGATGGACTGTTGCCAAGGACAGGTTCGTCCGATCCAGATTGAGGCTCAGGATCGTCAGTTTCCTCAGATCCTCCTTCCCGCCCTTCTTCTCCAAAACTAGGCTGAGGGGTGAGAGACGGTTCAGGTACTGAACTACTTTCAGATGAATTTGACTCTGTAGAAGATGTCGGGATCGTTGACTCCGTAACAGTGCCGGAGCTGCCCTCCACAGAGCCCTCCACTGCCGACTGTGAGTTCTCAAACGCACCAGTAGGCTCAGGAACTGATGACCCGGTCTCCGCAGATGAATCGGTTGTTGGCACCTCGTCTTCGGATGAGTCAATAGCTCCCGGTGGTGTAGGGCTCATAAACTCTATCTTATCTACATCTTCAGAAGCTTGAGGAAGACCAGTGGTATCTTCTCCAGAAGATGGCTCAGTATCTAATGGCGTTTCACCCGCACTGGGCGGAACAGTAGTCGTATCGTTTGGGATCTCCGTGGCAACATCTTCCGCCACAGGAGTTTCACTTGCCGTCGGAGTTTCCATAAATCCCGGAAAAGCCGATGGCACACTGCTCACGACAGGAGCCGTACTCTCAGAGCCACCCGCCTCTCCTGCATCGCTGGGTGTGGTCGGAGTCGTACCTGGTTCCTTGTCGTCCCCACCGCCCTCACTCGGAGTCTCAACTTCAGTTTCTTCTCCAGCAGGAGTCCCATCAACAATTGGCGTTTCTACAGCTTCTGGTAATGTCGACGGAGCACTGCTCACGACAGGAGCCGTACTCTCAGAGCCACCCGCCTCTCCTGCATCGCTGGGCGTGGCCAGAGCCGTACCTGGTTCCTTGTCGTCCCCACCGCCCTCACTCGGAGTCTCAACTTCAGTTTCTTCTCCAGCAGGAGTCCCATCAACAATCGGCGTCTCTACAGCTTCTGGTAATGTCGACGGAGCACTGCTCACGACAGGAGCCGTACTCTCAGAGCCACCCGCCTCTCCTGCATCGCTGGGCGTGGCCGGAGTCGTACCTGGTTCCTTGTCGTCCCCACCGCCCTCACTCGGAGTCTCAACTTCAGTTTCTTCTCCAGCAGAAGTCCCATCAACAATCGGCGTCTCTACAGCTTCTGGTAATGTCGACGGAGCACTGCTCACGACAGGAGCCGTACTCTCAGAGCCACCCGCCTCTCCTGCATCGCTGGGCGTGGCCGGAGTCGTACCTGGTTCCTTGTCGTCCCCACCGCCCTCACTCGGAGTCTCAACTTCAGTTTCTTCTCCAGCAGGAGTCCCATCAACAATCGGCGTCTCTACAGCTTCTGGCAACGTCGATGGCACACTGCTCACGACAGGAGCCGTACTCTCAGAGCCACCCGCCTCTCCTGCATCGCTGGGCGTGGCCGGAGTCGTACCTGGTTCCTTGTCGTCCCCACCGCCCTCACTCGGAGTCTCAACTTCAGTTTCTTCTCCAGCAGAAGTCCCATCAACAATCGGCGTCTCTACAGCTTCTGGTAATGTCGACGGAGCACTGCTCACGACAGGAGCCGTACTCTCAGAGCCACCCGCCTCTCCTGCATCGCTGGGCGTGGCCGGAGTCGTACCTGGTTCCTTGTCGTCCCCACCGCCCTCACTCGGAGTCTCAACTTCAGTTTCTTCTCCAGCAGGAGTCCCATCAACAATTGGCGTCTCTACAGCTTCTGGTAATGTCGACGGAGCACTGCTCACGACAGGAGCCGTACTCTCAGAGCCACCCGCCTCTCCTGCATCGCTGGGCGTGGTCGGAGTCGTACCTGGTTCCTTGTCGTCCCCACCGCCCTCACTCGGAGTCTCAACTTCAGTTTCTTCTCCAGCAGGAGTCCCATCAACAATTGGCGTTTCTACAGCTTCTGGTAATGTCGACGGAGCACTGCTCACGACAGGAGCCGTACTCTCAGAGCCACCCGCCTCTCCTGCATCGCTGGGCGTGGCCGGAGTCGTACCTGGTTCCTTGTCGTCCCCACCGCCCTCACTCGGAGTCTCAACTTCAGTTTCTTCTCCAGCAGAAGTCCCATCAACAATCGGCGTCTCTACAGCTTCTGGTAATGTCGATGGCACACTGCTCACGACAGGAGCCGTACTCTCAGAGCCACCCGCCTCTCCTGCATCGCTGGGCGTGGTCGGAGTCGTACCTGGTTCCTTGTCGTCCCCACCGCCCTCACTCGGAGTCTCAACTTCAGTTTCTTCTCCAGCAGAAGTCCCATCAACAATCGGCGTCTCTACAGCTTCTGGCACCGTCGATGGCACACTGCTCACGACAGGAGCCGTACTCTCAGAGCCACCCGCCTCTCCTGCATCGCTGGGCGTGGCCGGAGTCGTACCTGGTTCCTTGTCGTCCCCACCGCCCTCACTCGGAGTCTCAACTTCAGTTTCTTCTCCAGCAGAAGTCCCATCAACAATCGGCGTCTCTACAGCTTCTGGCACCGTCGATGGCACACTGCTCACGACAGGAGCCGTACTCTCAGAGCCACCCGCCTCTCCTGCATCGCTGGGCGTGGCCGGAGTCGTACCTGGTTCCCTGTCGCCTCCATCGATGTCACTCGGAGTCTCAACTTCAGTTTCTTCTCCAGCAGGAGTCCCATCAACAATCGGCGTCTCTACAGCTTCTGGCACCGTCGATGGCACACTGCTCGATACAGGACCCGCACTCTCAGAGCCCCCTGTCCCCGTTCCATCCCCCGGCGTAGCCGGAGTCGAAGCAGGTCCCCTGTCGTCTCCACCGACCTCACTCGGAGTCTCAACCTCAGTTTCCTTTCGAACAGGAGTCGCATCGACGATCGGCGTCTCCACTGCTTCTGGCAGCGTCGATGCCGCGCTGCTCGCCGCAGGAGCCGCACTCTCAGAGCCGTCTGAGCCTGTTCCATCACTTAGCGTAGCCGGTGTCACGGGAGGTTCCGCCTCGTCTCGGTCCACTTCGCTCGGAGTCTCAACTCCAGTTTCCCCCTCGGCAGGAGTCGGACGCACGATTGGCGTCTCTCTGATCTGAGGCAATGAGGATGGTATGCTGCTTGCGAATGGCGTCACAGATTCAGCTATTGGTGTTTCCACAACTGGCACTTCTCTTTGAGAAACTGAGGGTTTCTCGCTTATGGCAGATACTGGAGCGGGTGAAATAGATATACCCGGCGTCGGTCGGAGCCCCGCGGGTGATGGTGTCTCAGAGAGCAGGGACCCGTCAGAAACATTGGCAGCCCGCTTCGGAGACTCCGCGACTTCAGGCGTGGCGGATGTCTTTTCACTCTCGGGACTCTCTACTTCTTTCCCTCCAGGAGGATCGTTCTCAAGCTGCTGTGGTGACTGGACTGCGTCAGGGGTAGCGGCGGGACCGGTCCCATCTTCGGCAGGAGGTAGCCTGTCCAATTGCGGGGATCCACTAGGACCCTGCGGAGATAGACTTGGTCTTCCCGAGAGCGAAGCACTGGTCGACTCTGTCGCGGAAGATGTGTTTGGTGTCACGCCTCCTATTGCCTTCCCAGGCGAAGCAAATGGTTCCGGAGTCGTTGAGTCTTGTTCGGGAAGAGCCGACGGAGCCAGATCGCTAGACGGAGACGCTTCCGGTTTTCGCGTATCAGGATCATCGCTCCCCTTGAATGGCTGTGAGGGTTCCACCGAAGTCGGCTCTTTCGGGGCTCTCTTAGGTGATTCAACCAATTCCGGAGTAGTGGAAGCCTTGATGGCCTCTGTACCTGCAGCAGAGCTCTCAATTTCGCCGCCGGAATTGGTAGGGCCCCCCGGTTTTCGTTGTCGTTTAGAAGGAATTGGAGGTCTCCCCGAAGATTCATCAGGTTCCGGGGTAGGAGGCGCGGTGCGGGCAGTGTTGACGGTAGGGGATCCACCCGGGGGTATTTCATCGTCGGAGTCAACGGGCTCCAACGATGGAGCCAAATTCACGCTTTCCGAGGTAGCAGGTGGAGCGCTAGGTCGCGATTCGGACTGCTTGATGCGTGGAGATGTCGTAGGTCGCGAGTTTTCCGTTTCCGTCGCAGGAGCCTCGATATCGGTTGCTCCCGATTCGGAACTTTCTGAGGACCGCCCGGGGCGTGGGACGCGCGAAACCGCGGGATTAGTGGAATCATCGGCATCATCGGGGTTCGTAGGGGTCGTCCGGGGTCGTCCGGATGCGGGCCCATCATCGTCGTTGATCGGAGGCTCGATTGAAGTTGTTGCGAGATCAGCACTAGCATCATCGGATGGATCTGCCGGATTGTCATCTCGGCGTCGTACCGGTCGCGACTGATTTGGGTCGTCGGCCGTCAGGGTCGGCTGCCGATCAGTGAAGGCGTTGTCAGGGAAAGCGGTGGAGGATGATGGTACAGAGGGTGGAATATTTACAAGTAGGGTGGGTTGTTTTTGACGTGCAACCGGATAGAGATAGCGCGTGTTGACCGGGGGTACGCAAAATATGAGGAGAGCAAGAGCGACCGAAGGAAGGCGTCGCATGGAGAGCGCCAGAGAGAATGGTGGGCGCCGCATATTGAGCTCATGCGGAAAGGAGCGTGAATTAGAATTAGGGAAGGCGCGCGAATGTGGGAGTAGATGGGGGAACAAGACAAGGGCGGATGTTGAGTGGATGAATGTTGGGAATGAGGTTCGGTAGAGTTACGATAGAGGAGGGAAAAGGAACGGTGCCGTACTGTGGTTTGGGTGCGGAGTTGGGGAAAGTAAGGGGCGGCTGCGCGGGGAGGGAAATTTGCGAAGGGGACGAGTGAGTAGATTGGAGTGCGACAAAGGATACTGGCGATAACCGTAGGGATGGGGGGGGCTGGAGGACGTGCGACAAGGGGGCAAAAATGCGGAGGCGGAAAGAGAATGGGTCCAAAATGGAAGGCGACCTGGCAACAAAGAGGGGCTGGTGCGGCACAATCGGGCGTAACAGCGTGTCTCTTTGGACGGGTCCGGCGCAGTGGGGGGTTTGTTCGCGGGTTATTGGCTGGGAGGGGGTGCTTCCTTCCAGGCCCTCACGGACTCCTTGGACAGATGACGACCGAGCAGAAAGGCGATTCCTGAGGGGTTACTACCGTGAGCTGATGCGTACCGGGAATGGCAAGGGTACAAAACATTGGCACAACACACAAAAAAAAATAGAACCGCTCTAGAGGGACACAGCACAGGGAAGGTGTGTGAACGTAGAGCTGTCAAGGTTGCAACGTGCCATGCATAGACGTGCAGGGCGTGGCGGAAAGTCCTCCAACACCTCCTATTGGTGGTACCATGCCGCCCAGCCCGGGGTGGCACACGTAGCGCCGTTTGGTAGGGGGCTAAATCCCTCGTGCTGATGCACCCCTTGCAGAGCCCTTCTACACTGCATGATAAGGAATCTACTGGTCCGGCATTCGCACCGGTCACTCCGTGACCGCATCCGGGAATCCCTCCGTGTTTGCACCGGTTTTTGCGATTCGTCACATCCTCGCTGCCAAGTGTTCCTCCTGAAGCGATCAACGTATTACACGGCTGTTTTCAAGGCCCGAACTGTATTCAGACCCCTAAATCACACCGCTCCCTCATCGCCATCGCGTCACGGTTAGTGCATCTGAGAGGCACCACTCCACAACGCGGCACCCATTCGCCCAGCTCATTGGACACCCTGGTCGCCCCTCCTCCGCAATC
This sequence comes from Chondrus crispus, assembly GCF_000350225.1. Classification (NCBI taxonomy): domain Eukaryota; phylum Rhodophyta; class Florideophyceae; order Gigartinales; family Gigartinaceae; genus Chondrus; species Chondrus crispus. Next base: position 227 of record NW_005179117.1, on the reverse strand, counting down.
AACCAACCATCTCCGACACTTGTAATCCAGAGAGTATCTTCCTTATCCTGGCGCACCCGGCCCCACTGTGTTGGCCCACTCGGCCCAGAAAGTGCAACGTCACCAAATAGTGCTTACACTTGTATAACGAGAAACCCCAATCACAGGCCGTGATTCATTTTCTTGCCCAATCAGTTGCCATCTATTGAATTCTTTGGTAGAATGCCTCTGCAAGAAGGCCAAATAGT
>NW_005179116.1:114963-153508 GCF_000350225.1 Chondrus crispus | reverse complement strand
ACCTCTCCAGATTATCCCACCTCCAAATGACAATATTGAAAATCCCATCCGCAGAAAACATCCGCTTTCCATCTTCTAGCCAGCCCAAGACGTTCGGCCCGTGTGGCGCCATGTGCCGCCGTACTTCTGCCCCGGTCTCTGTGTCCCTCACAGAAACCTTCCCGCCGCCAATGGAAGCAGCCAACCATCTCCCATCCCCGGACAGAGATATTGCCCTTGCCCAAAAATCATCAAATTTCGATATTCTCTTCCCCGAGCGTCCGTCCCATACCGACACCACACCCTGCCCGCTACCGGACTCGCAACAGTACAACAGCGTTCCGTCCTCCGACCATGCAAGACAGTCAACGCGTTTCAACGGCGCGCTTTCCGCGATACTCCTACCAGTCTCCCCGTCAAAGATCCACAATCTTGCTTCAGATACAAATATTTCAATGTTTTCCATCGTGAACACGCACGCGACCCGCTTTCCATTCTTCGACCACGAAATCAACCACTTGATCCAATCGGCTGGTCGAATACTCGGCACGCCAATCACCCGGATCACCCGAACCATCTCCCCTGTCTCTGCACACAGTATCAAAATTAACCCGTTTGAGCCGCATTCTCCCGTGCACGCCAACCGTTTCCCGCCCGGTGAAAACGATACTTTCTGAACAACATGGCCCCCCATATTCGCCGCCTCCTTGATCTTCACACCTCTCTCAACATCCCACAACACAACCACACCATCTTCTCTCCCAAACGCTACTCGCTTTCCATCCCCCGTCAAGTCAAGAGGGCGACTGTTAAAACTCTCTACATCCAGATGCCCTACATCCACTTCCTGTCCGACTCGCTTTGCTGTAGCTCCTGTATGCATATCCCACACCTGCACGCTTGTTCTATCTGCCTGTACCGCTACGTACTTTCCGTTCTCCGACCAAAACCTGCTCACACCCCGTGCCACTTCAAACAACACGTTTTCTTCCATTTCCCCGTCCCGGAATGTCCGACGAAACAGATGCTTCTTCTTACCCCCCCAAGCGATCACTTCGTTCTTAGCTGCGCATCCCGACATTCCCACCACCCTCCCCTGGTCCGGAAATATGTGTTGCACCGCGCCTGATACGTTCAAGCCAGGTGTAAGCGACTTCAACCACGGCTTCTCCGCAACTTCCTCTATCCTGCGTAAGAACTGTCCAATTACTTCCGACTCGTTCCTAAATCTCAACAGACCATCGTACAGCTGAAACCATACCTCTCTCGAACTTCGACGAACAAAGGACGCACTCAGCCTCGCCTGTCTAGCAATCTTCTGCAACGACCACAGCCTGCCTCCCGCTTCGCACCGTTCTCCGTCTTCCCCGGCTACGTCCGTCAAAATCTTGAAATCCTCTTGAAGATTTAGCCCCTCTGCCCGAGTTAACTTCTCTGCCACCCACCTGGCATCACTCAAAACATCCCACAAATCCTCGCCCAGCTGCGCCCCCTTGAGATGGCGGCACAAGTTGTGTCGGAAATACTCGTCCTCCACCATATCCTTCTTCCACCCTCTCCCGCAAACCCACGGCGGCGCTTCTTGCCTGTTCTCACTCTCGTTCCATTGCCATTCTTGCACAAGCTTTTCATGCCACTTCTTCTCTCCCCCATTCCCACATCTCTGTTGCACGTAATCGAGCTGCAAATCGTGCAACCTGACTCCGGCGATCTTGCGACCACTTGACACTCCATCCTTTCGTTCTACTAGACTGGCCTCCACGAATTCGTGCAGCACTTTCAATGCCTGAGCTTTTCCTTTCCGTCTCCATAACAAACAGAGCACACTCAACGGCAACCATCCTTGCCGCCGAATGACCACCAGCGACTCGTACATCTCGGCGTAGGACATCAACTGCCCATCTCCTCTGGTCTTCTTTCGATCTATCATGCACAGCGAAACTTCAAACGCCATTGACAGGTTCTCGTATAGGTACGTCCCATCCGCTCTTTCGTCCAATAGTATTGACGATGTAGCTTCCAGACACTCCAAGTACTCATCAAGCACATTTTTCAGACAAAGTTCTTTCGCAATCTCACGATGTCTCGCAATCGCTCTGCCAACCACGGACAGCGCAAGCGGAAGCCCACCGCAAAATCTCAGTATCCTATCCGTTTGATCCCCCAGGCCCTCAACCTCTTCACGTTGTATGTCAGCAGACTTCAGCAAGATTTCCAGAGAGGAAGCATCTTCTTTTGTCGAAAATTGGATTTCTTCGCTTCCCTCCACCACGCCCCACTCTCGCGCTGTGAACGCTGTACGGCTGCTGTTCTCCACATCCGCAATTTCTCTCAGTCTTGACATGACTTTACTTCCGGCTATGCCTTCTCTCCCGACCATGCCTTCTCTCCAGACATCGTCGATAAGTAACAAAATTGTCTTCCCTTTGAACCATTCTGTGACCCTCGAAACCGCAGATTCTAGCACGCATTCTTCACGCACCGCCTTCGCTTGCGTTTCCCCTCCGCTTTCTCTCGTGATGCGGGCCAGCTGTTCCATTACTCCTCGTTTTGTCGCGTCTTGACCGAGCACCAGCCAGTATATACCGTCGCAAAACCGGCTGCGAACCTCTTCATCCGAGGCCAGACCGCGTAGGGCGCAAGACTTTCCGATGCCTCCCATCCCCTTCGTCCCCACAACCCCTCCACGGCGCGCTCCAACAGCACCAACATTTTGACGGTCTCCCGGACGCAAAACACTCCGCCTCAATCGTTCTTCCGGAGCCGTCATACGTTCCGTACTGTTGCCAGCATCTTCACTGCGTCCAAACTTCAGTATGACATGATCCGGGTTCTTTGGCACTTGAAACGAAGCCTTGAAGCCATCCTTCTTCGGGTCCTTCTCCGCGGATGTAGTACGCATTTGATGACGAGCATCGCCAATGGCGTCGCTCCTCTTCGCCTCTTCCTCGAATGGGCCATGAACGCCTTCTATCACTACATCGCTCGAGTGCTCCTCACATTTCTTTTTCACCTCCAGAAATACTTGTTCAACAAGATGTTCCCTTGCATGATGGCCGAATTTATCTCCCGGCAGGTTTGTTGCCCTTACGTCATTTTCAATCCCAGTGATATCTGCCAGCTCTTTTAGCTCCCTCTTCACCATATCCGTGCTCGCCTCGCGTTGTCGTTCCTCGCTAAAAAATTTCTCCACTTCAAAAATATCCTTTCCTTCCATATCCCGGTACCGGTTGGGCTCCAACTCTCTGCATTCACGAATACTTAGTCTGTAAAACACCGGAATCAGTGTTGGTGGCTGCCTCCCACTCCTTATTGCTTCTTCCCTTCTACGTAGGAAGCAACGCAGTTCCCTCATCGTCCATTTTCGAGCTGCAAACTCGGGAGAAAGAATGAAAACGCCGACCATAGCAGACTCCATAGCCTTCTTCATTGCATCCGGTCCGTGGCCCCCGGTCTTTAGCGAGATTTTGTCGAGGAAGCAATTAAAACCCTGATCTTCCAATTTCTGGGAAAGAAGACGTGCGATGTGTAGCTTGTCCGGGCCAGCATGGCTTATGAACACATCGGGAGACCGTATCTTTCGCCGTTTCCTGCTTGGTCCCGTCTCTTGCCGGAAGCTTTCCTGCATTCTTCCTAAACAGCCAGACTCCGAGGACAGAACAGAAAGAAAGAGAAGTTGGTGAGATGCCGAGTGTGTTTTGCGTGAGAACAGCACCAGCTGTTAGAAAAACAGGGATGCGAAGGTTGAAGCCTTCGGCGCGTGGCACTTTTGTCGTTGTCACACAACGCGAAGGTTGAGGCCTTCGGCGCGTGGCACTCTTGTCGTTGTCACACAAAGCCAAGGTTGAGGCCTTCGGCGGGTAGCACTCTTGTCGTTGTCAACGAAAGCAGAATCAATGGCGACGGTCGTGTGGATCAGTAGGATAAGATGATGTGCTTTCGCTTGTTCTTTCGTGAATGATGAATGTTGGCGCGACTTCTTCGCGGAAAGACGTAGTCAGGGTGTAAATGACACCAGCAACAAACCACCTGATAAATTACACCGTGTAAGATATCAGTTTGATTGTTGCTCCCCACTGTGAATCGTGTGCATGATATTACCTGTACAGTACCAGGATACAACGGTATGCACACATCTCCACGCTGTCGGCGTGTGTTATGATAACAAGACACTCCCCTTTTAGTATATACAAGTGGGCTCCGTGCGCGCTTCGCGCGCCGAGCCAAATCCCTTCTTTCTCCGCTCCTCGCCCCGCACCTCCCGCTCCGCCGTCCCTTCGTCTCTGGTCCACCATCGTTGCCGGCGTTCCCCGCCCCGCTCCTCCGTCCTCTTCGCTACTGCTCTCGTCCTCTCTCCGGTCTTCGTCGCCCCTTTCCCCCTCGTCCTGCCACGCGTACCGCCCCTCCGTGCTCACTCTGGCTGCAGGTCGCGCTGCTCTCGCCACACTCGCCTCAGTCCTGCTCGCCACCCTTGCCCAGGCCGTTACCCTGGTCGCTACGGTTGGCACTCTCGTCTGCCTCAACCTCCGTACCGGCGAACCCGTGGCCCCCCGCCCACACTGCCCCCTCCCTCTCCCCGCTTCTGCTCTCGACTGTTTCGCCGCCGCCCGCGTTGCTTGGCGCCTACGCCGCGAGGCGCTTCGCTTCCTCAATCCCCGCACTCCCACTTCCGTGCCCCTACCCTTTCGTTATTCTATGGCTCTCACGCTCTAGGCACACGCCCGCGCAATCACACCTCACCCGCCGCCCCGCCCTACTCCACTTGGCCCCTCTACTCGTGCGGCTCGCCCCGCTCCCTCCCGCCCTGCGGCGGCCTTGCCCTCTCCGTCGCCGGCCTCCGCCCCTGCTGCTGTTCTTGCCGCCCCCAAGTAACCGTCGCCTCGCGTGCCCGGGCTTGCACCCCCACCTCGCCTTCCGCTCCACCCATTTCGCCGCCTGTGCACCTCCCGCTCGGCTTCCTGCTCCGACCTTTGCAGTTACTGCTCCCGACGTCCCCACCCTTGCTGCTGCTGCCGCTGTCCCTGCTTCGTCGCGTGCGCTCTCAGCGACTCTCCCGCCCTCCGCTCTCCTGGTTCCCCTCCCCTCCTGCCTCGTTTGACCGCCCTACGATCCCTCCTCCCCTTATGATGCGCTTCCCCTATCCCCCGCCTGCCCTTCTCTTCTTGATCAAGCCGATCACAGCCACCTTCCCCTCTGCACGCCGTTTCCGTAGGCCCTCCTTCTCGTCCGTCGCGGTGCCGCTCCCGCACCCACAGTCATCGCAGTTAGTCAATCTTCCCTCTCGTACGCTGCAAACCCCGCAGAAGGAGCGCAGCGCGACCGCCTGGGCGTCAATTCCCGGCCCCCCCTCACCCGCGCGCGTCTACTTGCGCTGCCGGCTGCGACACCTGCCCGCCTCGCAGCGACGGTCTTCGGCGTTCCTCGCCCCTGCCCCTCGCGCCGGCGCTCGCCGCCACCCCCTTCCCCCCCGGGCGCAGTCCGGCCCCTTCCGCCCGCGCTCCGCACTCACCTCTCGGGCCTCGTCAGCGGCCTCTGCCTTCACCCACCGTGCGCGACCCTCGCGACAGCGTGGCCATGCGGGCCCCCTCGCCCCCGCCAGTGACACACCCTTTCCCCTCGCCGCTGCCGCCTCTGAGGTCATGCGGAATTTTTAAATGACCCACGTAATTTCTGCCCATCCCGTAGCCGCCACGTGTCCTTGGTGGCCGCTTGGCCTGCGGCCAGGCCGCCCCGCAGCCCCCCGCCACTTGCCACCGCCACGTGTCCCCGTGGCGGCCTGGCCTGCGTCCAGGCCGTCCCTCACGTGGCCGTGACGTGTACGCCGTGTCGTCCCCGTGCGCCCAAAATTTGTTTTCCCGCGAAAAGGCACATCGAAAAAATTGAAAATATTAGGCGCACCAATCAGCACGACGGCTTCTACAGAGCGCACCAATGGCAACGCGGGAACGCACAGACGCACAGACTGTCACGCCACGTGTCCCCGTGGCCGCCGCCACTTGTCCGCCACGTGTCGCCCGTGCGCCAATGGCAACGCGTGAACGGACAGATCGACAAACAGACAGACAGACAGACACGGATTTTAGTAGTTGTAGACAAGTGGGCTCCGTGCGCGCTTCGCGCGCCGAGCCAAGGAAGCGTGGAGGAACACTATTTGGGAAGGGTGGCAATGAAAATATGTAAAGACAATGGCGTTTACTTTTTTTGGTAACTACTGAAGGACCTCGGGGTACACTACGTTTCGCGTGGTTTCATTGGACTCTCGAGTGAGGACAGTGACGTTGCCTGGGTGAGTAGTCCTTGATAGTGCGACATAGAGTTGACCGTGCGAGAAGCAGTGATCTCGTAAGTCGAGACCAATGCGGCCACCGAAGGATTGGCCTTGCGCTTTGTTCGTTGTAAGGGCGAAGCACGTGCGAATGGGGAACTGCGTTCGGGTGAAGCCAGGGATGGGAAAGTTGTCGTCTCCTGGTCCGCAGGGCATTCGAGGAAGACACAGTCTGTTGCCTTGGTGTGACCCGGTGGTAACGTGTAGAAAGAGCAGGTTGTTGGTCATGTTCTCGATGACATATCGCGCGCCGTTGACGTGACCGGTAGCGGGATCGAGATTGCGCAGAAGCATGACGATGAAGCCTTTCTTGAGCTTGAGCTTGTGGTCTGGTAGAGCAGATCCGGCGGTCAAGGTGTTGAGCATTTCTGTGGGATAGATCAGCGCGTTGGTGTCTTCGTTCTCGACCTTGTCTGCGCTCAAATACGTTCGATACGATCCCGGAATCATGTTGCCGATGACCTCGTTGACTTCCTCGAGCGGCCTGTTCTTTGTGGTGAGTATAACGCGCTTGGTGAGCCAGGCAGGGTCGGCGTGATTGTCTCGAATGCCTTGGAAGACCTTGAGGCATAAATTGCGGATGGTGTGCTCGAACGCAACGGACTGTGGTAGTGAGATCCATTCCGGGCGCTGTTCGCCTTGAAGTCTGCCTTCCCCGACGCTGAGGAGGAATTCTGGAAAGTTGAGAGCCTCCACATCTGCTGCAGGGTCCGCTCGGAGAGCAGCAAGGCGCATGTTCTCGGTAAGGCGCAGGAATCGGCACTCTCGATACAGCGGGGAAGCCTTGACGCACGCACTCATGATTTGACCTCTGGACCCGCCCGGAACGACGGGAAGGATTTGTCTAAAGTCTCCAGCGAGTACGAGGAAGTTTCCTCCGAAGGGCCGGTCGGTTTGCATCAAGTCTCGAAGGGAGCGATCGACAGTCTCAATGCAATGTCGATGGCACATGACGATCTCGTCCCATATGATGAGATCGACTTGTTGCAGTGTACGGCCTGTGTCGGAGTTTGCGGAGAAGCTGCACGTGCTTTCGGCAGATACAGGAATGGGAATCTTGAACACGGAATGAGCGGTGCGTCCACCGTCGAGCAGCACAGCAGCAACAGCAGACGTAGCGACAGCGATGACCTGCTTACGGCGCGTACGAAGGAAGTCTTGAATGGCGCTGAGCACGAATGTTTTGCCTGTTCCGCCAGGAGCATCGAGGAAGAAGAGACGACCACTTCGTGTCGGCATAGAAGGTCCCGCAACGGCGCTTAAGGATCCTTGAAGCAATGCAGAGACGGATACGCCTGGAAGCAAGGAGCCCACTATTTCGTCAAAGGCATGACGTTGATTTGTGTTCAACAGCGGCAACGACGTCTGTAGTCGCCCTTCCCACTGCTGCGCTCGTGCTTCGGGGGTCTCGATCTCGTTTTGCTGTTCCAAAGCGGGCAGGCTGTCATCGGGCAGTGGGAGTCCGAAGTTTGCGAGCGTCCAGTCGGATCGCACGGTCTGCAGAGCCTCCTGTACCTCTCGAAGTACGTAAGATGTGGCGTGGTGATCATCGCGAAGCTGCTGTCTTCGAATGGGTTGTCTGCGTGCACGATTGCGAATATCGGTGAGAAACATGTCCAGGTGGTCGTTCCACAGCGAGAGAGGGTCCGAAGGCTGGCAGTGTGCCAGAATCGTAGCAAACAGATGAGAAAGAGGAACGAAGCTTGACCGGAATGAATCTCGGATTGCGTGCTTCCACTCGGCATCGTCGGCCAGCAAACCGAGTCGTAAGCAAGCTTGTCGGAAGCTGGTGCACTGCTCGCCGTCGATATTTCGCAAGTTCTCGAAGGATGTTGCACCTGGCACTTGTGTGAGGAGGAGGCGAAGAAAGTAGCGCTCACCCTCCCTCGGACTGACAGTGTAGATTCGACCGACTACGTTGGCACCTGTACCACTGAAATCGTAGGCTTCCTCTTCGCTGGTGGCGTTCCGTCTTCGCAGGGTTGCTCTTGGACTCCATGACTTGGTGCGTGTCTTCCACGTAAAGTACCTTGGAAACTTGTGGTACCGAAGATGCCTCGCGCTTGGGTACTTCTCGTTGGCTTTAAACCACTCGGTCAGCTTCGTACCTGATGCTGGTCGAAGCGCCGCCTCCTGCTCTCGCCCTTCCTCAAAGTATACTGTATGGTGGTTGGGCAGATGCACCGTAAGTCTGACCACTGGAGGATTGCGATCTACAATGTCAAAGGAGAATAACCTCCATGCGGCCTCCGATGCCGAAACGTATCTGGCATCTTGGAAGTTGGAGATCTCGTCGTGGCACTCGTTCTCGGCAGTAATTTCCATGGTCACTCGGTCTTGTCCCTTGCAAACATACTTGAAGAGGTACTTGATTCCGCCAACGCGTGACACGCAGAGTTCCACATTCAAATGGCAAGCGAATGATCGTAGAAGCAGAGGACTGTGGGGAACGACCCAGGAGTTGTCGACCACGACGGATTGCTGTAGTCGGCCAACACGGGAGGGTCGCTCGATGGAGACGCAACCTGCAGAGGGGGACCTTCTGCGGTACGTGATGTAGTACTCACTGTCGGACTGGCTGGTTTCGTGTTTGAACGATTTTGGAAACCCTTTCCTGCAGTACTGCTCGCCCATGCACACGGCTGTTGGATTGCGTTCTCCACATGGATTGTGAATCATATGCTTGAGCACGACCTCTTGGAGTTCTGGATCTTGGGCAGACGGGATCTCGGCAGAGATAATGCGGTTGACGTTTTCGGGAGTACGCAGATCATTCTTGGAGACTTCATCTAGGAAAAATACAACGTGAGCGTGGGGAAGACCGCGTTTCTGAAATTCGATGACTCGTACATGGGCAACGACGGTTCCGAATACTTCCTCGTTGATGACCAAGGACATGAGATCTTTCATTTTCAGACGAAACACACGTGCGCACAGGTCCGGTCTGTCCTGAGGCGTTTGGTTCGGAAGTAGGGCTCTTATGATCTCCGGCCAGCTTGGATTGCATGTCATAGTGAGGAAGATGTCCGGGTGGCCAATTTGGTTCGATATAGCAATGATGTCGTGCATCTGCTGCCTCATGTAGCGGTCACCTCCAATGTACGTGGAAGGGAGAATGAACAGTCGTCCGGCACGCACGGCATCGGCTTCATCTTCAGCACGACCGGAGTCTCCTAGGCTGTCGCGCAGTGAGGTGTAGTCGGCGGCTCGAAGCTGTGTCTGGTTGTGGCGGAGATACGAAAGCCTTTCTGCCTCCACTTTGCAGAACTGGTCAACTAAATATTGCTGAAAGAGTCGCGCTGCGTGCAAGATTGTGCTGAACTCGCCTGCTCTTTCGAACAAATGCCATCCGTAGTACATCATCGGAGTAATCTTGGTATATCTGCCGTCGTCATCACTGGAGAATCGAAGCTCTGGATACCATCCATCTCTACCGTTCGGGAACAAAAGCACGTAACTCAACGGATCGTATGCACGATGACTGACTGAAATCGGATCCAGCACTTCGTTCCCGTTACTGTTCAGAGTCCCTCGCCTGCGCACGACGATATCTCTTCGCCCAATCTCTCCGTCTTCATTTCCAGGGATCAATGCTGCCACTTCAGAAGCTTCGGGACCATTGTACCGGCGCACGTGCTCATGACTTGGCCTGCGGTCGGCATGGATGACCATCTGGTACGGGGCTGGAGTGTTGGGTTGAGGGGATTGAGCCCATTCTCGCATACTGAGAACAGTCTGCACGTAGGGGTTGCATTCGTGCAGCATGTGCGTCAGTTGCATTAACAGTGTGTCTTCCAGCCGTGTAGAGGCTCCGCCAAGCCTTGTGCGCGTTTGAGTACCGTAGTCAGTGTCGTGAATGTAAACGGAAGCAAAGGAAGGCGCCCGCCCCTCGGATGGCATCATGGGACCCATGTAATGGTACATCTCGCCCTGCATCGTCATTGTGGGGTTAAAATTAGAAGTACCGGGCCCTCTGTTCACCCATTTGGCGACCACGGACGCCATAGACAGTGCTGAATTGTATGCTCGAATGTTTTTACGGAAGCGGCGGGCCCTTGGAGTATCATCGATGAGAAGAGAGCGCAGAAGAGCTGGCGGGTCGGTGAGAAGGGGCAGTGACAGCTTCCCCTTCCCACAGCATGTGGAAAACATGGGCCTTGCGGCAGAGCTGCTCACGATGCGTTCTTGGACGAAATGCAGAGCTTTGCAGTGCGAACACTCAATATGGACCATGCCGAGATCGCGATACGAAGGCGAGGATTCGGGTAGTGGGGGGAAGAGCTGCCGAGAAGCCGTTCGAGCCTGGCCGTCGGATCGTTGCCGGGCATTCCGAGTCGGTGTGTCTTGTGCATCCCTTGATCGTTGGGTGGAGAGACGGTCAAGGTCTCGCCGCGCCTCACGAGCAGGAGTAATTTCCTCGGCTCTAGCTCCTCGTGTCGCATTGCAATCCGATTCGCGCCGTGCATCTCGGAGGGGGGTATTTTCTTCCGCTCTAGCTGCTTCTGTGGATCTTCGGTTTGAGTCTTGACGCTCATGTCTCTCTGGGGTTGTCGCGTCAGCTCTTCTCTGTTGCATTGAGACACGAGAGGCCTCCAATCGATTTATGCGGTCAGGAGTGCTCTCAGCCTGTCTCGTGCGTTGCATAGATGCTCGATTCGAGGCTCTGGCACGTTCCGTTGCTCCTCGGAGCTTTGGAGACTCTCTGGGACCCTCTGTCCGTGATTGACCGGCTCTGCGCGCCCTGGTTCTCTCCCTGTTTCGACGAAGACGCTCTTCGCGCTGCTCAGAAGTCTCTGCTGCTCTTCGTGCTGCAGTACGTTCCCGGACGGTTTGGCGACGCGCTTGAGCCTCAGATTCGGTGTGTTGTCCCCTCCGGATTCTCGCCCGAGCTCGACCTGCCTCACGACGTGCTTGAGCTTCAGATTCCGACTCTTGCGCTCTCCTTGCCCTTGTACGCGCGTTTCTTTGCTGCCTTCTTGCTTCTGCTACGTTTTCATCTGCTGGTCCCGCCATTTGTGTTATGCCCAGCGCGCTAGTGGTATCTCAGCAAGTGCAGCTAGGGTTGACGCAAGTGCGAGGGGTCCGTTGTAGATCGCTTTGAGTCGTAGCAAGCAGTCCTCAAAGGTCTAAACGCAACGTCAGCCAGCTAGGTCGTCCGCGAGAGCACTTAGCAAAAGAAGTAACAGTAGGGCCTTTATTGTCTTGTACTATCCCGTGATCGATTAGAGCTTCTTCTTGTGCTTGTTGCCCGCCAGGTGTCGCCTAAAGTCGTGGGCACTTGCCACCGTGCACATACACACCTCGCAGCGGAATGTGCGGCCCGCTTGAATCACTTGAGCCACGTGCCCCTCGGTATGCGCATGCCCGTCCCACAGTACCGCGCGCGTGCAATGAAAGTTGCAGATGTCACACGTGTACACGGGCACACTCCGCAACACAGCACTGACAGCTGGCAACGCGCGCGAACGCGGACGCTCGATTGCACGTGGCACACGTGCAGCTGGCAACGCGCGCGCACGCGGCCGCTCGATTGCACGTGGCACACGTAGCACACGAAATGTAGGAATGATAGGCGGGGGCAAACGTATAACACGTGGGACCGGAGCGCGTGGTACACGTGGTGCGGGTGCTGGCGCAGGGGCACGTGGGAGCCGTGGCACACGTGGGAGCGGCGCGCGCGGTACACGTGGGGAGGGCGCGCGCGCAATTCTGGGGACGTGTACACGTGGGGCGGGCGCGCGCGGAGGTGCTGGTTGTAGGACTGTGACACGTGTGGTCGCTGGCGGGGAATCGCCGAAATCGAGGCGGATCGGGGTCGCGGCGCGGCGCGCGCGGCGTAGTTCTTCTCTCTCTTCTTGCGTAGACACTGCGTAAAAAACCACACACCGTCAAATGTCAGTAAGCGTTCGCGTGCGCTGTAATACCGCGGGCGGCAAGCCGGCCGGAGCAAAGAGGACAGTTAGTAACTTACTGATTTCGCGTAGACGGTGTGCGCTGGGATCGCTAGCGAACGCGAAGCAGATCGGGGCTGTATTATTATTTTTACTCTACTGTAGTGTTAAATTTAAATTCGTAAACTACTGTAGTGCCACATTGGTGCCCGTGGTAGCCACGTGTCCCAGTAGCGGCCTGGCCTGAGGCCAGGCCGCCCCCAGTCCGCACAGTACACTTGTCACTGTAGTAAAAAATGAAATTAAATCACGGCCCCGCCGCTTTCTACACGTGTCCGCGTGGCTGCCACTTGTCGCCGCAGCGCCCCCGTGCGCCAATGAGAACCCGTGCGGGAGCGCACGAACACACATACACAAACACACAGACAGACAGACACGGAAATTAGTATACGCGGGGACAAGTGGGCTCCGTGCGCGCTTCGCGCGCCGAGCCAAGTCCGCGTGGAGGAGCAATGATTCAGAAGGGTGGCAAAGGCGAGATGTAAAGAGAATGGCGTTTACCTTTTTTGATGACTACTGAAGGACCTCGGGGTACACTACGTTTCGCGTTGTTGCATCGGACTCTCGAGTGAGGATAGTGACGTTGCTTGAGTGAGTAGTCCTCGATAATGCGACGTAGAGTTGACCGTGCGAGAATCAATGATCTCGTAGGTCGAGACCAATGCGGCCTCCGAAGGACTGGCCTTGGGCTTTGTTCGTTGTAAGGGCGAAGCACGTGCGAATGGGGAACTGCGTTCGAGTAAAGCCAGGAATGGGAAAGTTGTCGTCACCTGCTCCGCAGGGCATTCGTGGAATGCAGAGTCTGTTGCCTTCATGTGACCCCGAGGTAACGCGTAGAAAGAATAGGTTGTTGGTCATTTTCTCGATGACATATCGAGCGCCGTTGACGTGACCGGAAGTGGGATCGAGATTGCGCAGAAGCATGACGATGAAACCTTTCTTGAGCTTGAGCTTGTGGTCTGGTAGATCAGACCCGGCCGTCAAGGTGTTGAACATTTCCGTGGGATAGATCAGCGCGTTAGTGTCTTCGCTCTCGACCTTGTCTGCGCTTAAATATGTTCGATACGGTCCCGGCATCATGTTGCCGATGACTTCGTTGACCTGCTCGAGCGGTCTGTTCTTTGTGGTGAGTATAACGCGCTTTGTGAGCCATGTAGGGTCGGCGTGATTGTCTCGAATGCCGTGGAATACCTTGAGGCATAAATTGCGGATGGTGTGCTCGAACGCTACGGACTGTGGTAGTGAGATCCATTCCGGGCGCTGATCGCATTGAAGTCTGCCTTCCCCGACGCTGAGGAGGAACTGTGGGAAGTTGAGAGCCTCCACATCTGCTGCGGTGTCCCCTTGGAGAGCAGTGAGGCGCATGTTCTCGGTAAGGCACAGGAATCGGCACTCTCGATACAGCGGGGAAGATTTGACGCACGCGCTCACGATTTGACCTCTGGACCCGCCCGGAACGACGGGAAGGATTTGTCTAAAGTCTCCAGCGAGCAGGAGGAACTTTCCTCCGAAGGGCCGGTCGGTTTGCATCAAGTCGCGAAGGGAGCGATCGACAGTCTCAATGCAGTTTCGATAGCACATGAAGATCTCGTCCCATATGATAAGATCGACATGTTGCAATGTACGACCAGTACCGGAGTTTGTGGAGAAGTTGCAAGTGCTTCGGCAGATACAGGAATGGGAATCTTGAACACGGAATGAGCGGTGCGTCCACCTTTGAGCAACACTGCAGCAACAGCAGATGTGGCGACGGCGATGACTTGCTTGGGGCGCGAACGAAGGAAGTCTTGAATGGCGCTGAGCACGAACGTTTTGCCTGTTCCGCCAGGAGCATCCAGGAAGAAGAGACGACTACTTTGTGTTGGCATAGAAGGTCCCGCAACGGCGCTGGAGGATCCTTGAAGCAATGCCGAGACGGATACGCCTGGAAGCATGGAGCCTACTATTTCGTCAAAAGCATGGCGCTGATTTGTGTTTAACAGCAGCAACGATGTCTGTAGTCGCTCTTCGCACTGCTGCGCTTGTGCTTCGGGTGTCTGGATCTCGTTTGGCTGTTCCGAAGCGGGCGGGCTGTCATCGGGGAGTGGGAGTCCGAAGTGTGCGAGCGTCCAGTTGGAACGCACCGTCTGCAGGGCCTCCTGTACCTCTCCAAGCAAGTAAGATGTAGCGTGGTTGATCATCGCGAAGCTGCTGTCTTCGAATGGGTTGTCCGCGTGCGCGATTGCGAATATCGGTGAGAAAAATGTGCAGGTGATCGTTCCACAGCGAGAAAGGATCCGAAGGTTGGCAATGTGCGAGAATCGTAGCGAATAGATGAGAAAGGGGAACGAAGCTTGACCGGAATGAATTTCGGATGGCGTGCTTCCACTCGGCATCGTTGGCCAGCAAACCAAGTCGTAAGCACGCTTGTCGGAAGCTGGTGCACTGCTCGCCGTCGATGTTTCGCAAGTTCTCGAAGGATGTTGCCCCCGGCACTTGTGTGAGGAGGAGGCGAAGAAAGTAGCGCTCATTCTCCCTCGGACTGACAGTATAGATTCGACCGACTACGTTGGCGCCCGTGCCACTGAAACCTTAGGCTTCCTCTTCGCTGCTGGCGTTCCGTCTTCGCAGGGATGCTCTTGGACTCCATGACTTGCTGCTTTTCTTCCACGTAAAGTACTTTGGAAACTTGTGGTACCGAATATGCCTCGCGCTTGGGTAATTTTCGTTGGCTTTAAACCACTCGGTCAGCTTCGGACCTGATGCCGGTCAAGGCGCCGCCTCCTGCTCTCTTCCTTCCTCAAAGTAAACCATATGGTGGTTGGGCAGATGCACTGAAAGTCTGACCACTGGAAGATTGCGATCCACAACATATCAAAGGAGAATAACCTCCATGCGGCCTCCGATGCAGACACGTATCTGGCATCTTGGAAGTTCGAGATCTCGTCGTAGCACTCGTTTTTGGCAGTGATTTCCATGGTCACTCGGTCTTGTCCCTTGCACACATACTTGAAGAGGTACTTGATTCCGCCAACGCGTGACACGCAGAGTTCCACATTCAAATGGAAAGCGAACGATCTTAGAAGTAGAGGACTGTGGGGCACGAACCAGGAGTTGTCGACCACGACAGATTGCTGTCGTCGGCCAATACGGGAGGGACGCTCGATGGATACGCTACCTGCCGAGGGGGACCTTCTGCGGTACGTGATGCAGTACTCACTTTCGGACTGGCTGGTTTCGTGTTTGAACGGTTTTGGAAACCTTTTCCTGCAGTACTGCTCGCCCATGCACACGGCTGTTAGATTGCGTTCTCCACACGGATTGTGAATCATATGCTTAAGCACGACCTCTTGGAGTTCTGGATCTTGGGCAGACGGGATCTCGGCAGAGATAATGCGGTCGACGTTTTCGGGATTACGCAGATCATTCTTGGAGACCTCATCTAGGAAGAATACCACATGAGCGTGGGGAAGACCTCGTTTTTGAAATTTGATGACTCGTACATGGGCAACGACGGTTCCGAACACATCCTCGTTGATGACCAAGGACATGAGATCCTTTATTTGAGACGAAACACACGTGCGCACAGATCCAGTCTGTCCTGAGGAGTTTGATTGGGCAGCAGGGCTCTTGTGATTTCCGGCCAGCTAGGATTGCATGTCATGGTGAGGAAGATGTCCGGGTGGCCAATTTGGTTAGATATAGCAATGATGCCGTGCATCTGCTGCCTCATGTAGCTGTCACATCCGATGTGCGTAGAAGGGAGAATGAACAATCGTCCTGCACGTACAGCGTCGGCTTCATCTTCAGCACGACCGGAGTCTCCTAGGCTGTCGCGAAGTGAGATGTAGTCCGCCCCTCGAAGCTTTGTCTGGTTTTGGCGGAGATTCGAAAGCCTTTCCGCCTCCACTTTGCAGAACTGGTCAACTAAATATTGCTGAAAGAGTCGCGCTGCGTGTAAGATCATGATGAACTCACCTGCCCTTTCGAACAAATGCCATCCGTAGAACATCATCGGAGTAATCTTGGTACGTCTGCCGTCGTCCTCACTGGAGAATCGAAGCTCTAGATACCATCCATCTCTACCGTTCGGGAACAAAAGCACGTAACTCAATGCATCTTATGCACGATGACTGACTGAAATCGGATCCAGCACTTCGTTCCCGTTACTGTTCAGAGTCCCTCGCCTGCGAACGACGATATCTCTTCGCCCAATCTCTCCGTTTTCATTTCCAGGGATCAATGCTGCCACTTCAGAAGCTTCGGGACCATTGTACCGGCGCACGTGCTCATGACTTGGCCTGCGGTCGGCATGGTTGACCATCTGGTACGCGACTGGAGTGTTGTTGTGAGGAGATTGAGCCCATTCTCGCATACACAGAAATGTCTGCACGTAGGGGTTGCATTCGTGCAGCATGTGCGTTAGTTGCGTCATCAATGCCTCTTCCAGTCGTGTAGAGTTTCCAAGCCTTGTACGCATCTGGGTGGCGTAGGCAGTGTCGTGAATGTAAACGGAAGCGTAGGAAGGCACCCGCCCCTCGGATGGCATCATGGGACCCATGTAATGGTACATCTCGCCCTGCATCGTCATTGTTGGGTTAAAATTGGAAGAACCGGGCCCTCTATTCACCCATTTGGCGACCACGGATGCCATAGACAGCGCTGCATTGTATGCTCGAATGTTCTTACGGAAGCGGCGGGACCTTTGAGTATCATCGATGAGAAGAGAGCGCAGAAGAGCTGGCGGGTCGGTGAGAAGGGGCAATGACAGCTTTCCCTTCTCGCAGCAAGTGGAAAACATCGGCCCTGCCGCAGAACTGCTCAAGAGGCGTTCTTGGACGAAATGCAGAGCTTTGCAGTGCGAACACTCAGTACAGATCATGCCGAGATCGCGGTATGAAGGCGAGGAGTCGGGAAGTGGAGATAAGAGCTGTCGGGAAGCACTTCGAGCCTGGCGGTCGGACCCTTGCCGCGCATTCCGAGTCGGTGTGTCCTGTGCATCCCTTGATCGTTGGGTGGAGAGACGGTCAAGGTCTCGCCGCGCTTCACGAATGGGAGTACATTCCTCTGCTCTAGCGTCTCGTGACGCAATGCGCTCCCTTCGCGCCGTGCATCTCGGAGGGGGGTTGTTTCTTCCGCTCTAGCGCTCCGTGTCGCAATGCGATGCGCTTCGCGCCGTGATTCTCGGAGGGGGGTTGTTTCTCCCGCTCTGCGCGCCCTTGCTCTCTCCCTGCCTCGTCGGAGACGCTCTTGGCGCTGCTCAGGAGTCTCTGCTGCTCGTCGTGCTGCAGTACGTTCCCGGTTGGTTCGGCGACGCGCTGCAGTCTCAGATTTGGTTTGTTGAGCCCTCCGGATTCTCGCACGGTCTCGACCTGCTTCACGATGTGCTTGAGCATCAGCTTCAGTCTCTTGCGCTCTTCTTGCCCTTGCATACGCGTTTCTTTGCTGCCTTCTTGCTTCTGCCACGTCTTCATCCGCTGGTCCCGCCATTTCCGTTCTGCTCGGCACGCTAGTGAAATCCTTGTAAGTGCAGCTAGGGTTGACGCAAGTGCGAGAGGTCCGTTGTATATTGCTATGAGTCGTAGCAAGCAGTCCTCAAAGGTCTAAACGCAACGTCAGCCAGCTAGGTCGTCCGCGAGAGCAATTAGCAAAATAGTAACAATAGGGCCTTTATTTTCTTGTACTATCCCGTGATGGATCGGAGCTAACGCTTGTGTTTCTTGCCCGCCAGATGTCGCCTGAAGTCGTGTGCAGTGGCAACCGTGCACGCACACACCTCGCACCGGAATGTTCGGCCCGCTTGATTCACTTGAGCCACGTTCCCCTCAGTATGCGCATGCCCATCCTACAGTACCGCGCGCGAGCAATGAAAGTTGCCGGTGTCACACGTGTATACGGGAACACTGCGCAACACAGCAGTGACAGCTGGCAACGTGCGCGCACGCGGCCGCTCGATCGCACGTGGCACACGTAACCCACGAAACGTAGGAATGACAGGCGGAGGTAAACGTGTAAAACGTGGGACCGTTGCGCGCGAGACACGTGGTGCGGGTGCTGGCTCAGGGGCCGGGGGAAGACGTGGTACACGTGGCAGAGGGGCGCGCGGTACACGTGGGGCGGGCGCGGGGGCAATCGAGGGGACGTGGACACGTGGGGCGGGCGCACAGGGCGGGGCTGGATGAGTTACGTTGACACGTGTCGACGCTGTGGGGGACTCGGAAAAGTTCAGGCGGATCGGGGTAGCGGCGCGGCGCGCGGCTCGCAATTCTTGGTGTTCTTCTTGAGTAGACACTTCGCAGAAAAGATACACACCGTTTATAGTCAGTAAGCGTTCGTGTGCGCTCAAATGCCGCTGTCAGCAAGCTGGCCGGAGCATTAAGGACAGTTATTAACTTACTCACTTCACGTAGACGGTGTGCGCGGGGATCGGTAGAGAACGTGAAGCGGGTCGGGTGTGTATTTTTTATTTTTTCTGTACTGTAGTGTATCATTCAAAATTTAAATTTGTACAGTACTGTAGTGCTACGATCGTGCCTAAAGCCACCTCGTGCCCACATGGCGGACCTGGCCTGCGGCCAGGCCCCGCCCGTGGCCGCCACTTGTCACGGCAGCGCCCCCGTGCGCCAATGGCAGCGCGGGAACGCACACACGCACACACAGACAGACACGGAAATTAGTATTAGTGCAGGATAGGACGAGGCCCAAACGCCGAACGCGATGGTTAAGCAGCTTTCACTAAAAATGTGTTTACTGCTTTTTCCTCTACCCTCCTCCAGGTGCTAGTCACCGGGTGGGGAGCCGAGAATATTATACCCCCCCTTTTGGCGGGGAACGCACACAGGGTATTGCGGGAGCATCGACCCCTCGATCTCCCGTGAACGAATAGAGACAATCTTATTGGCTGTAAGCCAAAAAGATTGACATTTCCCCTATCCGTTCACGACAATTCCTGTCTGTCCCTGCGAAATAAAACGAAATTAAAATTACGGAAAAATGACTGCTAAGTCCCGCTTACGTGGCACTGGAGTGGTGTCTTGGCCACCGACATCTGCTTCGACTCGTATCGTATAATAGCCTGCACTCGCAAGCGTTCGGTCACTTCTTGTCCTGCACACGAGACGGTCCACCTGAGAACAAAAGTGGACACAAATCTCCGGGGAGGTGTTCCAATATCTAGTATCGGTGAGGCCAGATGACATGGGGAATCGAGCGTATCGTTGTTGGAGACGGCACAACTGGGAAATGCGGAAAGACACTGCGTGATGGTGCACTGTACGCGTGCGGTGGAGTGACCAGAGGACCGGAAAGCTTTTGACCAATCGAGCCAAGTTCGCTGAAACTAACCCCATATTCCTTCTTGGCGATGATCTAACAACTCAACACAGGGACGGGCGTACAGGAAGACGAAGCAGCAAAAAGCCATGAGTTGCTACGCCAATTGTTGAAAATGATGAAAAGGTGTCGTGGAACATCGATGGTCGTTGGAGGGATTGGAGCTCGTGGACATATCTCCGGGTCGCGCAAGTTCGAGGTTCACGACTACGGACCAAATATCATTCGGAGTAATAATGACACGTTGTGCCAGCGGCTGTATCCAACGCATGCGAATCTTTGTACGAGGAACACACCGCTTTGCAAGTCAAAAAATATTTTGACTCGGACCCGACGAGGTTTAAAACATTAAAGCAGCTTTTCTTTTTGTCCATCAGCTTCCGGTCGGGATAAATGTTCCGCGTATCCCAAAAACGGAGAAAGGTGAATTCAATAGGAATCCATTTAAATGGTTGGTCAATCGGTGCACAGGTATATGGATTGGCAGAATTGCACAACATGGCATTGTGGACCACTGCGTAGCTGTAGACTGCAAGAAGGGCATTATACATGATAGCTCGTCACGTTTTCCGTTCGCGCTCACTGAGGATATCTTACGACGAGTCGGCGGTGATGATGCAACTCAATTAAGAGTAGTTGAGGTACGGGAGATTGTTAAGGTGACACTGAAAAATAAGAAGAAAACTTCAAATAAACGTAAACGTGATACCTGAGCTTCGGTTCAGTTTCTGACTATCCATTTTTCAGCTCGAATGGATAATTTTCCTGTCCGCAAAACATCCATGAGGGCCTTTTGATGCATCTTCTTAGTCAATCCATCAGCAACATTATCGTTGCTCCGCACGAAACCAATGTCACTGATTTCCTTCTTCCGAAATCCTTCTTTTGCCACCTCGATGTCCAACATGAGCCTCTTTTCCGCAGTCCTCGTACCCTTGGATATCCCATCGACCTGCGACTTGCTATCCGTGTATAACTGTACTGGAATAAATTAGACCTGCATGATACTCCGTAGATCCTCGGCCAAGGTAAAACAACAGTTAAACATGTCACTAAAACTTATTACCTCCGCTTCCATTACCGATGGCGTCACCCTACGTGCCTTGTATGACTTAAAGGCGATAGGTATAACTGCTTCAGTGGCATCAGACAGAAAGCAGACGTAACCAAGGTGGGACGTGAGGTCCGAGTTGCCTGCAAATGACGTGTAGTGCAGTGCACCTCCACACCGCCAACGAGGGCTTATATCTCGCTGTTGAAAGCGCGACGCAAGGTACAGTAACCACCAGGGTGTTCGAGTCCCTCTGTCCGGGTAACTCAGGGGAGTCGACGCGGTACCGCGGATACATCGCGGTGTGCGTGAAGGGGTGCACTCCAGCGGGAGTGCGCTAGAAGGAGTAAACAACAAGAAGAAGAAAGGAGAACGAAGAAGAAAGATAGTGTAGAAATGTAGAAAATAGGGGAAAAAGTAATGGAAAAACAACAAAAAGGATGACGACGAAGGGTGCAGGTACCAGACTTAGCCAACTAGATAGGAACCGTAGAGGATCCTACCAGAGATGGGGTCCGATCACCTGATGCCTCTTTACTGTAGCGCCTTCCGACACCCGACCTATATAGGCCGAGCGCTGTCGTCGGCGTCGGTTACTAAATGGATAATTAATAATTAATTATCGTCATTAGAATTGCCACTTGGCATTAGACAATAATAAGCGTAGAAACTTGTGGGCACCACGTATGTATACGTGTCGTACACGTGGTGTACACGTGTCATACATTTGTCATACACGTGTGGTACACGTGGTTTACTTTCCCAAGTGTGCGTGCACAGTACACGTGTGGCGCGCTTATCATACAAGTGTGGTATCATCCAAAGTGTACATGTACACTTTGGATGAGTACACGTGTCATAGACGGGAGCGCACAGCATACACGTGTTACACACGTGTCAAAGGCGGGGAACGCGGCCCCGCCACGGCGGTGACAAGGGATAAAGAGCGCAGGGTCACTGCACAATATGATGCATCAGAGAAACCCACAATACGAAGAGAGCTAATATCAAGCTTCGGGACTTGAATCTGAAGTCGATGCATACGGACATGCTTCACCATTCTATTGCAGTTCTTGATAACTTTTGACGGCTGGAGGTCAAAGCGCTCCCGTGTCACTTGTGCTATTTGTGACACCTCATAGGAACAGTCTGGACGTGTATGCGTAAGCCATGCAAGTTTCATTCTCAACGACGCAAAGTCCGAAAAGCGTGCATCAACACGAAGCGATAGTATTCCCTTTACATAGGAATGTTGGTCGATAGAGAGTGAGCTGCTTTCGCCCAGTTCTAGTCTGAATCCGGTAAGGGTGCAAGGCGGTAATTCGTCGTCTGCCATCTCAAACCGTTCACATGTTCTTTTGGACATTTTTCGGAAATCTTGATCCCCAGCACGGATCAGGTCATCTACATATGACCCTGAGAGCCCCTTGAGCAGTCCATTCATTTTGTAGGTATAGAGAGCCGAGTCGGACCTAAGAGGCTTCATTCCCAGTTCTTCACGATGATGGGCGTCTAATGTGGCATGCCACAAGTCACCAGACTCACACAGTACATATAGTGGTTTTATGAGCTGCAAGCATTGTCCAGCATCCAGGTTCAAATTCTGGTACTAGGTCTTTGATGAAGATATCTCGAAGTAAAGGTTCGGCAGACTGCAGGTAGGCCTGCCTGACGTCTGCTGTCCAAACTTCGAAACCGTGGATCGCAGCAAGAGCCAGTAAGAGTCAGACGGACGCGGGCTGGAGTGTTTGCGAAGAGTGTACCATGTAGTCTTCGAACTTGTCTCTATGACCACCAATTACGTATCGAGCTTTAAATTTGACCTCGCCGTCTTCTGTCGACTTAACTGCGAGAACGAACCGACCGGGTAAGATGTTAGCATCTTCTGGGATCTCCTCACGTAGAACCACTTTAAAGGTGCCACGCTTTAATAGGTTTTCTATCTCTTTCTTCTTAGCTTCAGACATTGCAGGGGTCGAGGACCTAGGGTCTTTAGGTTTCAATATCTCAGTCAAGAGAATTTCGAAATCAGGTGGTGAGCAGAAATCAGCTAGGCTTTCACGTAGCTCTTCGAAGAGTGTGTAGTTGATGTGATCTGGTTCACGATAGTGCTTCACTTGTGTGACATTGAAAGGGCGTGCTAGTCCGACCTTAACATCTTGGACGTAGACAAGCTTGCGTTCAGGGTCAGTTCCGTGGACTGCGAAAGGTCCCAACCACTCACCGATTCGGTTCTCGACCTTTCTCTCTCTCCAAACTAGCACGCGCTGTCCAACCTCGAAGATGGCATCGGCTGCAGGAGGCGTTGCATGCCGAAGTCCGCGCTTCAGTCGAACAGCGGCCATCTGTTTCTCCACCTCGCGGCGTGCCAAAATTGCAACTGCTGCTCTCGACTCTAGAGTGGCGCGTGGATGCGGAGTCTCAGAGGTCGTGAATGCAGAAGGGAATTCTCCAAACACCAAAGCAGAGGGGACTAGACCATCAGGGCCGAGTGTGTCATTGATTGCCTTCACTGACATGCTCAGCAACAACTGGCAGTCTCGATCGGGATACGCGATGCATAGCTTGCGGTAAGTGTTCCGCAAAGGTTGATGGTAACGTTCCCCCAATCCTACACAATTGTGTGACTCAATGCCCGTGCGTTGGACATCTACATTGCTCAGGGCACCAATACTTGCAAAGAGATTACCAAACGGAGAGCATCGGTCTACGAGAATCCTCTTAGGCAGTCCTGTGTAGATTGTTGCCCAACATTCAAGAGTTGTTGCCCATAGAGTTGCAGTGGAGACCTCTTTCACGAAGGGAGCGGCACTGAGATGTGTACCTGCGTCCACTATATGCAGTACTGGTTTGCAGTCAAGGTACATGACGTCAATGAGAAATCTTTCGTTGAATCGCACGTTTTCGGCACCGAAGGAAACACGAAAGCGGGTTGGGGCATTGTGTATTCTTTGACAAGGGTCGCATCGCTCTGTCTGTTCCTGCAAAACCTCCAGAGTGTTGGGCGTCGTTTCTTCTGGCCTTGCCCGTTTCAACAACTTATATAGTTTTCCGTCGATGGATGCGAGAACTGACGATGAAGTTTGTGAAGTTGCGTCCTTGCGAAGTAAGTTCGACTAGGAAATCCAAAGGATACATAAACGTGACCAAAATATCGTTGTAGAGGCACGGACCAGTCGTCGATAGCTGTATCCTCAAGTACCTTGCCACTTTCATCTCGGAGTCCCCGAAGGACTATACGCTTAGTCAATCGGTTCATCACTGTATCGGCTACTACAGATTCGGCGTCTAGCACATCTAAGCCCAGCAGCGCTGGGACGTCGGCTGACACTACATCAACTGTGACGAAGACCGGACGAAAATGGCTAGGGGTTGCTAAGGGTAAATCAACATGACCCAGTGATGTGAAACTCGCGTCTGCGAAACGAAATTGCTTGAAAGAACGGCGTAGACGAAGTAATTGTTTGCCATACAGAGAGGAGAGTCGTCGCAACTCTTTCATGCCAATGACTGAACTCGGAGCACAAGTATCCACACAGAACCGTGGTCGACGGTCCCTGCGGTTCTTTGACACCATCTGTGACACGTAGACATGAGAGAAGTCTATCCAATGGTCACGGACATGTTTGTGTCGGGGTATAGCGGTACGATGCACAATCACCCTAGGCTTTGGGCGGCGAACGTGTGGCGCTACGTTTCGTCGCCCTACTGAAAACCCGAGGGGTTGGTGTCACCACGGCTGCTCTGACTGTGCATGGTGGATGCGATGTGGTTTGTAATGCACTCCTTGTCAACATCGTTATAGAAGCTCATATCTATTTCGCCGGATACATCATGTTTGACATCTACGTCGCCTAAGTGACCAGTTAACGCATCGAAGAGGTTGAGCTGGGGGGCAACGTCGTCTGTAATGGGACAGTCTTCAATTGAGTCTGTAGTTCCACTGTCTACTTGGGTTCTGACATGGTGAGCTGCTTCCAGCTCTTTGAATAGCTCGCCAATGATGTGTACTGGCTGCACACCGGAAGCAATCCTGTTCCGCGCATGTTGTTTCATGGCACCCGGATGGCAATTACGCGCAAAATGGGAGTCAGATCCGCAAAGGTTGCAGCGCATGCCATTTCCCTTCCTGTCGAATGGCTTCTTTCTGCCAGGAGCACCCTGATAGTGCCCCCGAGAAGGGAAGCTTCCGTTGCCTTGGAAACGGTTACCTTGATAAGGTCCGGTTGGTTTTCGAGGGAATTTCACAACACTCCTCGGAGGGCGGCCATATTGCTGGTACAACGTTTGTTGATCAGTACTGCATGCCGCAGACTTGTGACGCTTCACTTCTTAGCCATACTGCAATCCTTCACGTAAGGCCGACACAAATCCATTGAAGGAATACTTGGACGTATTGATCTGACTAATAGCCTGTGAAGCTCATTCCGTACCAATCACGGCATCACGGAGAAACTGAATCTTGTTATCCTGAGAACGGAAGCGTTCTGGACATTGCGGTGTCAATTTTTTGATGCGCTTCACCAGCCAGTTGAGGGCATCTGACTCGTCCACAACATTCTCGTTCTCGGACATCACGCGTTCAACCCTGAGTCCTCTTAGTGTCATGTGTACTTGTAGACGTCTAGCATCTGACTCGAATTCATCCCTCATCACCTTCTCCATCTATGTGAAAGTCATGTTTTCACGACAATTGGAAATGAAGTGGGACTTCGCTGCATCTTCGAATATGCATATTGCCTTCATTTCATCACTGAGTAAAAGCTGATTTCCCAAGATGTTATAGTCCCGGATAGTTTCTTTAATTGATTGCAAGGCATCTCCAGAAAACTTCTTATCTTTGAAAGCTCCATAGATTGCCTGCACAGTCCGACCTGAGTCCTGCAAACTGGTGCTTGGAGAGGTTCCTCGGCGGGGAGGGACTACGGCACCGGCGAAAGCGGATCCTAGGCGGGAAGCAGCGTTGGTGCCATTACCACCATTGTTGTGGGTTGGCGGCATCGTCTGAACAACTTCTTCCAGGCGTCCACTTGTTCCTGCCTCTCCATCGACTTCTCGGATCCCATCCTCATGGCTTGAATTTTCATCGTTATCATGGTTGGACAAGTGTTCCTGTAGTCCGCTTACAAGCTCTGTAACAGGGGAAGAGCGGAGCGAAGTGACAGCCTCAAGAAACTTTTTCACATCTTCCAAAGGCATCTCGTACACAGAAGCACCAAGCCAGGCAATGTGCTGAAGTGGCTTCACCATCTTGAATTCATCCTTGATACCTATTGATGCATCACTACAAGGTACATTATTGCTACTGGTGGTAAATTTGATCTTCTGAGGAGATAAAATTTTGGGCCAATTTTTTTTGGAAATGGAGGTCCGATAGTTTTGAATTCTAACCTCCACAGGTAGTCCCACGCGCCACCTGTGGTGGTCAGAAATCAAAACTGGCTCGCCCGCCTCTGCAGAGGCGAGCGGGCCAGTTTTGATGTATGACTTGTGCAAGAATATCACAAGCAGTTCATAAACTGCTTGTCATATTCTTGCATAAGTCATAAATCTTCTCCACTACGTCCGCTGCCTGCCCCACGCCGACGCTCCTTAGCCTGAAACGGCTCTCGTCCGACACCCTGGCATTGGTTGCCCACACGTGCCAGCACAACCTCAATTGAGGTTGTGCTGGCGCGTGTGGGCTGCGATTGCGGAAGCGTTAACGCTTTGCCGCGTGCTGCGTCACCTACAGATGCATGCTTCACAGATCCGTTCCAGTGCCGCACCATCCTGCCATACCGCTCCCCGACCTGCTTGACCAGCTTGCCCTAGCGCTTCTAGAACGCCCCGTAGATAAAAACCTGGTCTAACTACTTGCTGCTGTTGCAGGTCCCACTTGCCAAAGGTGTCGGCGGCGTGTTGAGCGCCTTGTCAACCGAGTCCCTGGCGTACGTGCCCCAGTTCTTGGACACCGCACTGAGCTCCGCTAGCAACACCTTGGAGACTTGTTGCACGTCGATGACGGCTTCGTAGCGGCCCGACTCGACTCCTTTGGACCGCGAGACAGTGGCGCTCAGCAGCCCCGCGTCGCGCAAGCGGGCAATGCGGGCCGTGGTGCGCGCCCGCTCCATGGAGACGGTCTCGTTGTACCACAGGCGGAACACTGGCTCGCGCAGTAGCTTGAAGGCACGCGGGCGCAGGTCGGGGTGTGCCGGGTACAGCAGGCGCGACTGGGCCTCAGGCAACAGGGCGGCGGGGGACGATGACCGCGCAGGGCTCCGCAGGAAGGGGGAGCGACCCATGGTGATGAAGGGGTAGAGCCGGGAGGCGGGGTGCGTGTGGGGGATACGGGAGAGGTAGGGAGAGAATTGTGGAAGAAGGAGACGGAATGCTCTCCACTGAGATCAGCGGGTTGGACATCGTCGAGACTGATTTCACGATAAAGTGGCTCTTAGAGATATAGTGCCATGCTGCACATGCGTGCTACAATTTCCAGAGATGCTACACAGTACACAACTTCACGTGTCGCATCTTGCTTTAGAAGCAGAGGCCGCCATAAACTCGTGACTTTGAGGGTGGAAGGGCGATCACTGTGGGAGATGATGCATGCCAGTTATCTGTCTGCGAAATCGCTGTAGCTCAACGTCACCCTTTTTCCGTGATTTCGGCAAAATGGGCCAATTCTGAAAGAATGTTATGCCCACTTCACCTACATACACATGTACACGTGATGTATTTCATCTATAACCGTTTCTTCTCGCACGAACTCATAAACGTGATAATAGCAAGGGCAAAGTACGGAGTAAGGAGAGAACGCAAACTTTGAAACCAAAATCTATGTCCTCGATATCACAGAGCATGTTTGGACGCTCTGAAACGACACACCCGTTGCAGCTCTTGTCCGGCCGCTTCCCTCTTGCTCCTCATTCAGTTGCTAGTGGCAAGCCGCCTGCGTCCGTGCTGCTGCCGCCGCCCTTGTGACTAGTCGACGAACTGTCCTCAGCTGCGTTTCTGTGTGAGTTCACTGCCATACAGGCCCAGACGTTGCCTCCGATGACGTTGGAACTTAGATTCTAAACAAAAACTTTCTTTATTACCGCACAAGAAAGTGAAATCTAGATGTAAACATTTATAATACACGTTGTTGCTACCATTGTTCTGTGCATGCGGTAACCTCCACGCCAGGTGAGATATCTGAAAACGCCATCACTTGGAATGCATCAACCTCTGTCAAATAGCATCTGCTAAGCACAGACTTACACTTCCTCTGTATTGAGACGTTCGGGAAAGTTACTGAAAGATTTGCTGGGGTCGCCGGACGCATAGGTTTCGGCTCCGCCGCAACTAGAGTGACACGCATATGGGAGAGCACAGAAAATGACGCCGGAACCACAAAGACCTCTATGGCAGTCCTTCCAGAGTCCAAATGCGTACAGGAGAAGTCCTTGGATGCATCAGATACCTTGGAAGATAAAGCCGACCTGCTGAAGGCTTCCACTGAAGTACTGCAAAATCCCGCTCCATATGTCTGTCTCAAATCGTCATCAGTGGAGTCATTTCTGGCTACATTTTGATATACCAGTGTCCCATAGCAAGTTCCAAGTACATCTCCCTTTCTGAAAGCTTTGCTTGCAAACAGTGACTCTCCATGAACGTATAAACCCAATTCAATCTCTTCAAAAGCCCTCAACACCGCTCTGTCCATTGAATGAATTTGTTTTGTAAAAGCTGCGGCCATGAAGAAGGTGGTCTTGTTCTGAACGACGAGACGAGGAGTGATTCATTCCATATCTTGCTTAGAAATTTCATCAAGTACGAGAGGATACCCGAAAAGGACCCTAACCCCTTCGGTGCACTCCAGCCCGAGTCCAGTTTATCGAAATTGTCAGATTTTCCCCTTTGTGAATGGAGTACCACAAGGGCAGCATCGTTCAAAACCTCCTTTCCATTGCTGTCCTCTTTTTCCATTCGAGCAATAACAATATTCTCAAGGTTCCTTTCAGCAAACAGGAAACATTCCAGATTAGCTTCACAGCCCACGAAGTACCGGATTTCGCTCTCTGGAAATGTCATACAAGCAATTCCCGTGGCGAAAGATCGCCCAAATGGATCCACCACAATGTCATTTGGCATGGTGAAGAGGTATATCAGATCCTCAAGCAAGCTTGGGCTTTTCTGGTTTCGATGGAGACGTAACAGCACATCTCCAAGTCCCCTGCGATGGAAAGTTTCCGATCTTCGTAAAAGAGGCACATTGTCCACGACGTGACTGGTTGGTGAGAACCTCGATTGTACAAGCTGAACTGCTCCATGACCGACCTTTTCGCATGAACCATCATCTCGCGACGAGTCCCGCCGCAGATCAGAACACCTCTTCACACTGTCCTCAATTCTTTCTGCGTGCATGGCAAAGTCGAATAAATTTCCGCATGTGCTTTGTCCACGCTCAGCATCTCGATCCTGGAGGAGTAGGAACGGAACGTCATCCACTTCAAATGAAGGCGTTCTGCCGTCTTCATCTGTGCATGATTTGAAAAAAGTATCCCATCTGAAGAAGTCCATTGCAGAGCAAAATATAATTGCATGTCCGCCCACTTCAATCATATTTTAGCGCATTCTACAAACAATTTGCTTTGTTCTTCTGATAGAATGGGGACATCTGATTCCGACATCCACTCCGATTTTAACGAGGGCGGCTCAGTCAAAAGTAGCTTCGACGATTCCGCCAGTGAGAAATCAATTGACGCATGAGTGATGCGTTCCTCCTCTTCCCATAGTGACCCGAAATTACAGCAGTGGACCCGAAACAATGCTGTTTCAAAATATCCTTTCAACCTGCTCCTAGCGTCTCCACATTCACAAGACGTTGTGCATGGTTCGGTATCGGGGTCTGAAGTGCTCTCCCCTTCCTGCTCTGAAGCAGTCTCTCCTTGCGCAATTTCCATTGTGACATCCTCATTACACCTTTGACTCAATTTGCTCGTGTCCACAACTAAAGATTGATGAACGGAGAGTGAAAAGCGAGCAAGAATTGTCGGAGGTAGACTGGAGAAACGAGGCGGAAGTGATCTATCACTCGCCATTTCAAATTTCTTCGCTTCATTCCACACTACACAGGAGGAACCAAACAATGTATCGTCATTCATCGAATTGCATACATCTTGGACGAACATCACGACAAGAGAGCGCAAAATTCCGTCCACATCCTCACTGCTGCTCTGAGCCGCGAAACGTTGTCCTCCATTACTGCCGGCAGGAATTCTGAAAGCTTTTCTCTGAGAAGCTGGTGCGTATCCATCTGAACAGTCCTTGAGAACAACGAAGTCAACCTTCTCAAGATCGAATTGAAGGTATGGTAGGAGACCCTCTTCACAGTTCATAAATCCGATTGCTTCCAGAAGAGTATCCCAGCAAAGCGCATTAGACTGAACTACACTCGCAACCCTTTGCCAATGGGATCTCAATTTGTTGAAAGACGGCTTCACTGAAGAGCGTTTTCGGGCTCGCCTCTTGCGTTCTCTCTTCCGGTCTGCATGGTATCGTTCTGCTCTTCTCGATAGAATTTGAAGAGCCCAGAAGAAACAGATCAGGTGGAGTGTAGTTGGTACACTTGTAATAAACGATTCGTTCCACTTTCCTTACGATTTCGACATAAACTTGCATGAAATCGCAGCGTACTCCACGTTTGTAGCTTTGAAGATGTCCCAGACGCACGTATCGACGTTTTGACCGACTGGGATGCCATCTCCATTACTGCAAAATTGCTTGCATACACGAAGGTATCAAAATAAAATTGCAATGCCCGCGGAGTTCATATCGAAATCAAGTGCGCTGAGCAGTTCCGCACCTCCGCCATCTTTTGTCCACTCACGGATAGCCATCAGGGGCCTGCTTCGTACGTCGTAACAATCGGCGTTGCCCACATCCAGAGCACATGAATCTCGGCAATGCGCAAGTTTAATCATGTTCCTCTTGAGACTGGTCGCTCCCTCGGGAACGACACCATCCCTTTGGAGATAAAAATTGACGGAAGACGAATTCTGTACCCCCAAACTTTGCGCAGGTTCTCCCGTAGTGCAGACCAGTTAGTCTTTGGATCGCAGAGTGTGGTGCGGCGCCCTTGCCATCGGTATTGTACTTCACATGGACGGCCGATGCAGCAGAGAAGAGCGACAACGTCTAGATTGGATTTGAACGTGAAATGAGGAGGAGGAAAGTGTGCGTGTGTAGATAAGGGTAACACTTCATATCGGATGGCGTCGTTTTGTAGAACCGGGCCGTTTGTAGAAAGTTTGGTCTTTCTGAACTGCACAAATTTGATATTTAAAAATTGGTTAAATTTGGGATTGAGGCACCAACCTTGCAAAGGTTCAGTTGTAAGCGTATTTTGGCGCATATCATTCGCGGAACCACTCAGTGCCGCTGGAGCCAAGAAACGTCCACAGCGGAAGTCTTGCCGTTTCAACCTTCGCTCTCCCGCAAGAAGTGGCTCCTGCCACCCTACGTCCATACCGCTGTACACCCCCGGCGATTCAAATCCGTATGAATCGCTCAGCGACCATCCATGGTCAGGAATGGAATGGTTACAAGGGGGGAGAAGATTTCGCCAAGAACGCTAGCCGGGCGCCATCGAAAGGTCGCGAGGCACCGGTCGGGGCCCCAGTGGGAGAGTCCGGCGTGGTCACGGATAACGTACATGATTTCGGCTCTCCCGACCCGAAAGGGTCCAGCAGTGCTGAGCGAGTAGCCATTGCGTGGTCACCCGGGTCTGGCTTCAGGGAAATCTCGAAAGGTAACAATGCACATGGGTCCAAACGTCGGCGCGTTATGGAACGGATGTCACAACCCGTCAGAAGAGCACGTACTACAAAGCCTAATGCACAACGTCGTCAACTGGTTAATCGCGTCCCTCAATTCGAAGAGCTGCCGCATGGAAAGCCATTGAGCCTACCTGAGGCAGATCCTCAAGGGAGTGAGAGAAGGACTGGTGAGCAAAGCAAATCGCGCACGTTTGCGCGCGATCCCGAAGCGATCGACAAAGTTCCTGTCAGTGATGTACCGGCTCCGGTACAAGTTGAGACCAGGCGTGCGTCAGAAACAGCTCTTATTGATGCGGCGTATTCCATGGAGTCCCTTAGAAGATGTGCGCCAGCTCTCTCCGATTTCTCTGGACAACCAGTTGAAATATATGGGTTGGATGTTGATGGCTACGAAGGCTACATTTCTTACATTTCGGACAATGAAGAGGACGAAGAAGTTAATGACCTCATGAATCGCCTTCCCCCTCCTGCTCGTCTGGGAGACTACGTTCAGAAGGAAATCCGGATTTGTGTCGACCAACTAGCACTCCCAGCATTCAGTACTCGCAGTATTCGTAACTCTCATGTCGAGGATCCTTACGAGGAGATGAGACGAGGACATTTCGTCCCTGGATCCCTCGGAAAAGTTTCCGCGGCTACGCACCGAACACTCAAAGGAGAACAGCTGCTTGCCAAGCTTGAGTTTGGACCTGGGAACAAGGATAATGAGCTTCCTTTGTACAAAATGGACGGGGAAGGACACCGGAGACTCGTGGAGCTCATTATAATCGACGGGCTGCATCTAACATCTGCAATGTACAAGTTTCAACGTCTATTGGCAAGAGAACGAAGGCTCCTGTCAAGCGAAAGCAGACTGTATGTAACAGTTGTCCTCTGGGAGAGAATTGACGATCTTCAGATGACTGAGGAGGAGATGATAGCTATTGAGAATGAACTGAATCGGAGAGGGGAGAGAAGAGCACCGGCTACATTTGATGACCTAGTATACTCCTCCGTTTCAAGCATTAGATCCCTTGTCGAACGGCTGAGGACTAGGAAACTCTCTCTGAATTCTCGAGCAGTGTTCAAGTCCTTCATGTTTTTTGGGCCCATTCCGGACAAAAAGGAGTTCACTCAAAGACGATTTGCCCGTATTACATTGACTTTCTACAGACACCCAGAAGTGTATGAAACATTCAGGAATCTTTGGAACCGGAACCCTGTAATGAGGATGACACATGTTGAGGATACGTCATTCCATCGCCTCGAAGCTGGTACGCAGATTCTTGCTTTAGAATTTGTCATGAGATTACTGTTGTATGTAAGAAACAAAGGTGCGAAGGGTTCATTCAGAAATGGAGCACGGACATTCTTTGAAGAGGTTCAGAAGCTGGAAAGTATCACACGAGATACGGGTGAGCGATACAATATGGCACTGGAGAAGATCATGAACTTGCCAAGTTCTCCCGGTAGTACTGTCCGTGATATGCTTGCCAACACAATGGCCAAATTTCAGGTCCACGGATCATCCAATGCATCTGTAGCCAAAAGACAAAACAAGTGTTCTGCTCGCCGAAAAAAGTTCGCCAGGCAGGTAGTCAGGGCTGCTGACGCAAGTCAAAGAGATTCGGAACACGAAGGCCAAGATGATTCCTTTACATCCCAACATATAGTGACACAACGCAAGTCTTCGAGGACAAAACAAGCAAAAACATCTAATGAGCTGATGTTTTTGAGGCAAAACTATACAAAACAACAGAAGGCATACCGTCGGAAGCCTCAGAAGAATAGTACGTCCATTAAAAAGCCCTTCCCTTGCAGGTATAGCGACTTCGACATAGATGCTTTATATATTCCGAGGAAAGATCCACATAAGGATCCCAAACCGGTTGAGGAGGAGCTACAGGGGTCTGAAGAGAACAGTCCTTCCGCGGGAGAGGAAGGGGAACGTCCCTTTGTTCAAGAACGCCGCCCATTTGACGATCACCTCCCCGCGTTCCCGGAGCACTTGCGACTTACTCTGCCTAGAACTGGATATGACAAATAATGGTTCCAGTTGCACAGTTTGGGTCTACATGGTTTGCTATCTACGTTACCTCTCGACTGGCCTGAACCTAAGAATCCTATTATTGAGTGCACCTCACCGGTCCTTCAGATTCTTGGAGTTCCGGGGGACCATCGGGCTGTACAACTACTTCGTCCTGAAGACCTTCAACGCATTCACCACTGTCTGTGGGGACACGCCAATATACAGGTGCAGAGAGGAATGGGCCCTTTATCTCTCTCACACATGACCGAAGAGAGACTCACAGGAGATACGAGAGCCTTCTTCGCGCGAACAAAACATCAGATGTTCATCCAGCAGAGAGCAGTGCCGAAAAGGACGAATTTGGAGAAATGGAATGGAAAGAAGCATCATCAAGAGCTTACGGATGGGCCTTCTTTGCATGGAAGGCTCAGGAAGTTCGCGAGAACGGTTACTGCATTCTTCGAGATTTCATGGTCGTAGGATGTGATGACCCACGGAGGCCGGGTGACGCTCTATCAGCTGCACCGACTAACAATCCGTGGGAAATCGTTCTGACGTACTTTAGTGCTTTGTTTCCTTCCGAGAAAGGCTTCATCAAGGGCCGGAGAACAGAGACTTGGGGCAGAATTCATAGCAGGAACAGCGCCCGTAACGACGCCGCTGATGGCGAACTTAGTTTCATTACTAAACGAAAGGCTCTGTTTGAGGACCTGGAAGCCTGTTGTGCAGAAGAAGGGGATGAAGCATATGAAGTGATGAAGTGCAAAGCGGAGGCTGAGGTTACTGTGGCCATGGCGCTGTTTCTCCTTCGGATGACGTCGAAGAGCATGAAGAAGCCCAATACGAACGAGTGCATCCCCAATGTCTATAGGGAGTATTATGATATGAGTGCCGGTGTTTATTACGAAGGCAACATTACCTCGGTTGCAGATGAGGATGAGGGGTGTTCCATTCCGAGCAGCGGAAGTCGAATTATTCTGACAGGAAGAGGTTGCAAGACGCAAGCAATTCATTCAGATTTTGCAGCTGATGAACCGGGAGAGGGATCTGAATGTGGTAATGGCAGCTTTTTTACAATCTTCACAGGAAGCGATCCTGCTGCCATTTGGGAGTGGCCTCGTACGCATATCTATAAGTATGCCTGTAAGCCCAAAAGGCAGATGTGGGCGAATCTCGTGGAAGCGAAACTGGTAACGGTCCCACCGCACTCAATATTCTTTGGACGTGCTGATCTGGAACATGCAGGTGCCGGTTACTATGAACGCCCTGAGATGCTAGTTGGGAAAGCAGTCAAAAAAGAATCCACTTTGTACAACCACGGACGTCCCGTTCGGGGACATATGTACTTCATACGACGTAAGGACAGAAATATGCTCGAAGATCAAATCCACATGCAATACAAGTTCAAGGTTTCTTGGAAAGGCCCAGAGAAAACAAGGGAGACCGATGATGATTCGGAATAGCGTGTGTTGGGATTTTCTGATGAAGATGAACGTCCTGGAAAGTGTTCCATATACTCACCAGGACGTTCATCGGACGCAACGGTATTAAAATGTCACCCAATACATCATTTCGGCCATTGAGCGCCTTCTAACGCCAACAAGCGGCCCCTCTCTCCATCTGTTTCCCGAACCCTCCCATTCCTCATTGCCACCTCCTTCCGTCCTCCAAAATGGCGAGAAAGAAAACCCCAACGCAGCTACAGGCCGTGGAAAGGGCCGCAAGCGTCCCACTCCCTATTCCCGGCCTCTTTCTCCCGTCCGCAAACGCGCTGCCTCGCTCAGAGCAGTGCCCTCATTGAGGCGTTATAGGATCGACGCCATCTATGAGAAGGAGGACGCCGCAGTCCGAGGCGAAGCTCTTCTCCGTCACGGATGTGGCGGTCTCGCTTTGGTTTGCAGCCTTCGCCTTCTTCGCACTTGGTCGAATCTTACGTGGCGCGATGTTGAGGTGACGGTGAGAGCAGGACAGGCCGTCGACAACGGATAGGTAGAAAGAGCAACGGCAATGTCGCAAGCAGTGCATTTGTACCGGCTCATGGTTGGACAGGGCCATTTTCGATCCCATATGTGAAGCACGTACTTTATCCACCCACACCCTCCATCCACAGAGAATTGGGGACATGGGGACGTCTCGAGGTAGTCGTACGACTTTCTCGTACCTGCCAAATGCTTGCAAAAATTATAATTATTCATCCCCTGAATTTTGCAGTCCAAATTGGTACAATTTTCTACAAACTCACAAAATATACAAAACTAATTGCGTTGTATATACTAGTGTGAGCCTATGACTTCCCCGCCATATCTATTTCTCTTGCCCACCCATGTCCATATTTGAACGCCCTTCCCTGGGCTTCACTCACATGTCTATTCTCTTGGGTATTGATTTCACTTTGGTTTGTTTACGATAGATAGTCTACATTACTCCCTACGGGGCGATATTGTGCGTGCAGGGGCTCCAATCGTAAGGGACATCTATCTTCGTTGAGCAGTTAGGGGAAACCGGAAGGTCTTTCTTAACAAGGTATAGTTTGGTACGTGTGCAGTCTCGCGTTTGTATCGGAAGTAGTTGGTATCAGAAATCTGGCGGCCGGAGCGATTGTATCACATGACCAAGGGACTCACCGTCTTGAATCAGTGCACCGCTACATCGCAGGAAATCGTGTCACTTCTGGACCTTATATTGTCCAGCCCTATAAAGCTTTCATCTCACAGCATGTCATAGCAAACTCTGCGTCCGGCAATTGGATTTTGAGGAAGGTGCAACCAATACTCATACACTTAAGTGGATGAGCTATACCACCGTCAAGGTTTACGCAAACCCAACCCCAATTCCCCCTTAAAGAAAGCTATGTTATAACAGGATATAGCTTACCAATAGTCCTCGGATGCAAGGAGTTCGAGCTCGAGATGCGGAGCCACGGTTCGAAGCAATAGATCGCATGTGAGATAGCATGTGGTGGTACTCCTGACTGATGGCAAAGGAAGTCGTCCTAAATTTACTCATTGTGTACTGTGGTCTATACATCTATCTTAAGTTTACCATTAATGTCACGTTACAATTACAACGTCTTCGTCATCGGACTGGTAGTTCTCGTCATAAGTCATATCCAGTTCATTCGATTCATCACCGATCGATTCATTATCTGCGAGATTAGTCGTTTCATATGTCTTTTGCAGCATGTTTAGGACCTCAGAGTATATAATTTTTTCCTAACGTCGTGTCCAGGGGGCACTATTCCAATGCCAATGGCATCCCCCCAGCCAATTCATTGCCGGTAGACCCGAATCTCAACTTACGGTAAGTGACTTGCGCAATCTCTTTAAAGGCGACTGCAATACCGAAGACGTATCTGAGTGCATCTTTGTGCATGAGAAAAGTTCCTCTGCATGTGTCAGTTGATGATAGCTGATCAAGAATTCTATTGCGATTGCGAAAAGGTGGCAGCTTGTTCTCACTCTTCTGAGCTCCCCTCTTAACCCTGAGATCATATCATCCTTATTGCGAAATACGGTGACATCATATTTGCAGCGCAGAAGCAGCTCTGGGAATTTCTGCATGACTTCTTGTACTGCTTGAATATTCTTCTTAACGCACAGGTGACGATCATTTTCTCTCTCCGGGAGACATGATAGAGGGATGTCCATTATTGATTTTATGAGTCCCTCTTTATCCGATATAACCAGAGACAGGTTACAAGAAACGAACAAGAAACTCAAGTTCTTGAGGAAAGAGTTACGAGAATACTCCCGAGCTCGGGACAAGAAATCCGTCTGCATGGCTCAGAACTTTTTCAAAACCTCCATCGATGTTTCTCCTCGCCGAGTGATAGATCGGATTAGTATCATCTAACTCGAAATGGAGCTTGATTGGGACTTTAGCAGGCCGAAGGTCGTCAAGGGTTGTAGCAACGATACTCTTACCCATCAGGGCGGTCTCAATGACTGCTTGAGCTTCATTGTCAAGATGCACATGTTTTTCCCGAAGCATTTTCACGGCCTTGTTGATGACGTTCGAATCAGGTGATTCTACTTCCTCATCTTTTCCGATCGCTCCGTCCAGAGTTAAGTCTAGCTCGAAAGATTCATCGCCGAGGATGGCGACAACATAGGTCTCTTCTTCCGACGAATTTTCTGAGGCGAATGACTCGACATCAGAAGTGAAGTCCTCACTATCAGTCTCCGAATCCGCGATGATAGGACTTACTTGATCAAACTCCAGACTCATTTTCACGGTTTGTTTCCGATCAACATTCTAACAGACTGGTGACCTAGATCGATGCAGGCTTCAAGTTCTTCGAGAGTTGGATACCCGATTAAGATATCAACTGGGGATCCTTCAACAACCAAGAAGTTGAGTGAAGTAACAGCACCATTGAACGTGACAGGAACTTCCTCGATGGAACCTAAGCAGGTTGTCTTTTGTCCATTGGCGACCGTAATCTTCGTCGAGGTCGGCTTTGGAGACAGAGAGAGCTTCGATGCCATAGACGCATTCATAACGTTAGGGATAGCTCCTGAGTCTAACAATGCTCTCATTTGTGTCCCGTAGACTTGTACAGAAACTAATTTCAGACGTTTCGGCAAAGTACTGATCGAAGCAGCTACGGGGCGTCTAGGGCGACTGTTGAACAAACGACCGATCTCTTTCTTAGCCTCGTCGCCATCTCCTCGGATCAGTTGACCGAATGTCAAACCGGGGGGGGGGCGTTCGCGAGGGAAGAAACCACGTCGTACTTCCCCGAGCGCTCTTGAACGGCCTTCTTCTTACTTGTCCTCTTCTTTCTTATTCGACGGCCGGGCTTAGGAGGTTTCCTCATGTGGTTCCGAGTCCAGTACTTACGCGGGTTGAAAAGGGACGGGATTGGCTCGCCGCCACCATCCTTTCGCGTCTTGGCCACCGGCTCTCCATCGGCGTTTCTCTTGACTGATGCCACTAACTTATCATCAGCAGGGAGGTCGTCGTGCGTCACAACACTCACCTGGTTTCCTGTGGAGCCCGTCTGTGTACCCGACACGGCAATATCCGTCTGGGTCTTCTTAGGAGGGCAGGGACTGCTACCTCCCCTCTGTGGACCAATTCTAGCCCAACAGCTTGTCTCTGAATGACCAAATTTTC